>NW_017670490.1:426236-438662 GCF_001879085.1 Nicotiana attenuata
CTGCCGGTGCAGCACCTCTGACTTGGCAGCAGTTCTCCGCTCTTTTTCTGGAGAAGTATGTACCTCAGTCCCGCAGGGAGGAGCTGCGTAGGCAGTTCGAGTGGTTGACATAGGGAGATATGATAGTGACTCAGTACGAGATGAGGTTTTCCCAGCTGGCTCGTCATGCTACTTGGATGGTTCCGTCAGATCGTGAGAGGATTAGGAGATTTGTGGATGGCCTTAACTACCATCTCCGTATTTTGATGACTAGAGAGAGTACTGGGTGCTACGTTTGAGGAGGTGGTGGACATTGCTCGTGAGATCGAGTCAGTTCGCCGTAGAGAGCGAGAGGAGAGGAAGGCTAAGAGGCCTCGTGGATCGGGCAGTTACAGTGGTGCTCCTTCGAGGGGCCAGTTCCAGCAGGGTAGAGGTCGCTCTTTCAGGCCTGCTCAGTCAGCTCGTCCAGAGTATCGTGGGGGATCTTCAGGCCGTGGTCATCATGGGCCCCAGCAGGGTCAGTCTTCACTCAGCGCCCTCCCAGCTCAGAGTTCATCTCATGCCCCATCAGTTCAGGGTTCTTCTACGCTGAGTGCATCTGCTAGTCACTCCGGTGCGAGGGGTTCCCGTCAGTCCCCATCTCCAGTACTGGGCAACTGTTATAAGTGCGGAGAGTTTGGTCACTTGAGGAGGCAGTGCCCTCGCCTTCGTAGCAGACAGCATCAGCAGAGGGGTCAGCCCTCGACTTCTGCTCCAGTTACTTCATCACCCGCTCAGTCAGCTAAGGGTGGAGATCAGGCAGCCAAGGGTCGTCCCAGAGGCGGAGATCGATCTGGCGGTGGCCAGGCTCGTTTCTACGCTATGCCGGGCAGGACAGATGCCATTGCTTCAGACGCGGTCATTACAGGTATTATTTCAGTCTGTCACAGAGACGCCTCAGTATTATTTGATCCCGGTTCTACCTATTCATATGTGTCTTCATATTTTGCTCATCATTTGAGTACGTCCCTAGGGTGTCTTGCTTTACCTGTCCATGTATCTACCCCGGTGGGCGATACTACTGTTGTAGACCATGTGTACCGGTCATGTTTGGTGACTATTGGGGGTCTGGAGACCCGAGTTGATTTACTGCTATTGAGCATGGTGGACTTCGATGTTATCTTGGGCATGGACTGGTTATCTCCGTGTCATGCTATTCTAGACTGTCATGCTAAGACAGTCACTTTGGCTATTCCGGGTGTACCGCGGATCAAGTGGCGTGGTATGACTGACTATGTTCCTAGCAGGGTTATTTCCTTCTTGAAGGCCCAACGTATGGTTGGGAAGGGTTGTCTTTCCTATTTGGCGTTTGTGAGAGATGTGGGAGCTGAGACTCCTAGCATTGATTATGTTCCGATTGTGAGGGAGTTTCCCGATGTGTTTCCTACAGACCTGCCGGGCATGCCGCCAGACAGGGATATTGACTTTGGTATTGACCTGGTGCCGGGCACTCAGCCCATTTCTATTCCGCCATATCGTATGGCACCAGCGGAGTTGAAAGAATTGAAGGAGCAGCTTCAGGAGCTCCTGGATAAGGGGTTCATTCGGCCTAGTGTGTCACCTTGGGGTGCACTAGTTCTGTTTGTGAAGAAGAAGGATGGCACAATGAGAATGTGCATCGATTATAGGCAATTGAACAAGGTAACAATTAAGAACAAGTATCCCCTACCTCGCATTGATGATTTATTTGACCAGCTTCAGGGAGCGAGGGTGTTCTCCAAGATTGATCTTCATTCGGGTTATCACCAGTTGAAGATCAGGGATTCAAATATTCATAAGACTGCTTTCAGGACTAGATATGGTCACTATGAATTTCTTGTCATGTCTTTCGGGCTGACCAATGCCCCAGCAGCGTTCATGCATCTGATGAACAGTGTGTTTCGGCCTTATCTGGATTCATTTGTCATAGTGTTCATTGATGATATACTGGTATACTCGCGCAGTCAGGAGGAGCACGCGCAGCATTTGCGAGTTGTGTTGCAGAGATTAAGGGAGGAGAGGCTTTATGCAAAGTTCTCCAAGTGTGAGTTCTGGCTCGGTTCAGTGGCTTTCTTGGGACACGTGGTGTCCAGCGAGGGGATTCGGGTTGATCCGAAGAAGATAGAGGCGGTGCAGAGTTGTCCTAGACCGTCCTCAGCCACAGAGATTCGTAGTTTCCTTGGGTTGGCAGGCTATTATCGCTGGTTTGTTCAGGGTTTTTCCTCTATTGCATCGCCCTTGACCAAGTTGACTCAGAAGAGTGTCTCATTTGCATGGTCGGACGAGTGCGAGGAGAGCTTTCTGAAGCTCAAGACGGCTTTGACCAGAGCTCCAGTATTGGTGTTACCATCAGCTTCAGGTTCTTATATGGTATATTGCGACGCGTCCAGAGTTGGGATAGGTTGTGTTTTGATGCAGGAAGGTAGAGTTATTGCTTATGCTTCTCGTCAGTTGAAGCCCCATGAGCAGAAGTACCCCGTTCATGATTTGGAGCTAGCTGTTATAGTTCATGCATTGAAGATTTGGAGGCATTACTTGTATGGCGTATCCTGTGAGGTATTCACTGATCATCGTAGTCTTCAGCATTTGTTCAAGCAAAAGGATCTGAATTTGAGGCAGCGTAGATGGTTAGAGTTACTTAAGGATTACGACATTACTATTCTGTATCACCCGGGGAAGGCCAATGTAGTGGCCGATGCTTTGAGCCGAAAGTCGGTGAGTACGGGGAGCCTGGCATACATTCCAGTTGAGGAGAGGCCATTTGCAGTTGAGGTTCAGGCCTTGGCCAATCGATTTGTGAGACTAGATATTTCAGAACCCAGTCGGGTGTTGGCTTGTGTGGTTTCTCGGTCTTCCTTGTATGATCGCATCAGGGAGTGTCAGTATGATGATCCGCATTTGCTTGTCCTTAAGGATAGGGTTCAGCATGATGATGCCAGGGATGTGACCATTGGAGATGATGGTGTGTTGAGGATGCAGGGCCGAATTTGTGTGCCCAACGTGGATGGGCTTCGGGAGTTGATATTTGAGGAGGCCCATAGCTCGTGGTATTCCATTCATCCGGGTGCCGCGAAGATGTATCAGGATCTTAGACATCACTATTGGTGGCGGAGGATGAAGAGAGATATTGTGGAGTATGTAGCCTGGTGTCTTAATTGTCAGCAGTGAAATATAAGCATCAGAGACCAGGTGGCTTGCATCAGCAGATGGTTATTCCTGAGTGGAAGTGGGAGAGGATCACAATGGATTTTGTTACCGGACTCCCACGGACTTTGAGAAATTTGACGCTATTTGGGTGATTGTAGACAGGCTGACCAAGTCCGTGCACTTCATTCCGGTTTGCACTACTTATTCTTCAGAGCGGCTAGCAGAGATTTACATTCGGGAGATTGTTCGGTTGCATGGTGTCCCCGTTTCTATCATATCAGATCGGGGCACTCAGTTCACCTCTCAGTTTTGGCAGGCTGTTCAGCGAGAGTTGGGTACACAGGTACAGTTGAGCACAGGCTTTCACCCTCAGACGGACGGGCAGTCCGAGCGTACCATTCAGATATTGGAGGATATGTTACGCGCCTGTGTTATTGATTTCTGAGGGTCATGGGATCGGTTTCTACCGCTTGCAGAGTTTGCCTACAACAACAACTATCTGTCCAGCATTCAGATGGCACCGTATAAGGCCTTGTATGGGAGGCGGTGTAGATCTCCAGTTGGTTGGTTCGAGCCCGGGGAGGCTAAATTGTTGGGGACAGATCTGGTTCAGGAGGCATTGGAGAAGGTGAAGGTAATTCAGGAGAAATTCCGTACAGCGCAGTCGAGGCAGAAGAGTTATGCGGACAGGAAGGTCCGAGATGTATCCTATATGATTGGTGAGAAGGTCTTGCTGAAGGTTTCACCCACAAAGGGCGTTATGAGATTCGGGAAGAAAGGGAAGCTGAGTCCGCGGTTCATTGGGCCTTTTGAGGTACTTAGGAGGATTGGGGAGGTGGCTTATGAGCTTGCCTTGCCACCTAGCTTGTCGGGCGTGCACCTAGTTTTCCATGTTTCTATGCTCCGGAAGTACATTGGGGACCCGTCCCATGTTCTAGATTTCAGTACAGTTCAGCTGGAGGGTGACTTGACTTATGATGTAGAGCCAGCAGCCATTTTGGATTGTCAGGTTCGAAAGTTGAGGTCAAAGGATGTTGCTTCGGTGAAAGTGCAGTGGAGAGGTCGGCCCGTGGAGGAGGCTACCTGGGAGACCGAGCGGGAGAGCGGAGCAGATACCCCCACCTATTTGAGGCATCAGGTATGTTTCTTGACTCGCTCGAGGACGAGCGTTTGTTTAAGTTGGGGAGGATGTGACGACCCAACCCATCGTCACGTGTGTTACCGTCCCGTTTTCCCCATTTTCTATTTCTTTATGCTTCATTATCAGTGTTTGGTGTGAATGAATTGATTTGGATTGGTTCTAGAAGGAAATGAGACACTTAGTCTCTTTAAGGAAGGTTTGTTTTGGAAAAGTCAACCGGACGTTGACTTATGTGTTAGAGGTTTCGGATATGAATTCCGATGATTCGGTTAGCTGCGGGGGATGATTTGTACTTAGGAGTGTGATCGGAATTGATTTTGGAGGTCCGGTGTAGAATTAGGCTTGAATTGGCGAAGTTAGTATTTTGGCGAATTCCGGTTGATAGGTGAGAATTTGATCCGAGGGTCGGAATGGAATTCCGAGAGTTGCAGTAGCTTCGTTAGGTGATTTGGGATGTGTGTGCAAAATTTCAGTTGATTCGGAGGTGTTTTGGTCGGGTTTTTGATCAAATGCAAGTTTCGGAAGATTTGGATGAACTTAGGCTTGAATTTGATGTAATTTGATGGTTTAGCTGTTATTTGTGGTGTTTTGATAATTCGAGCAAGTTCGAATAAGGTGATGGATCATGTTTGTGTCTTTGGTTGAGGTCCCGGGGGCCTCGGGATGATTTCGGATGGCTATCGGGGAGTTTTGAGCCTTGGTGAATTGCAGGCTTCTACTGGTATCTGGTATTTTCGCACCTGCGGTTATGGGACCGCAGGTGCGGTTTCGCTGAAGCGGAGGAGGAAGCCGCAGAAGCGATTTTGGGTCTTGAGGCAGTTTCCGCAGAAGCGAAAGGGTGGACCGCAGGAGCGGTTCCGCTGGTGCGGAATTTGGCGCCGCAGAAGCGGCCGGGTGCTTTAAGTGGAAGTCCGTAGAAGCGGATGGAGAGACCGTAGAAGCGGTCCTGCATAAGCGGAAATGGGACCGCAGAAGCGAGAAAGACTGGGCAGAATATTTAATTGGTCTTCTTCGCGAAATTTCAAAGGGTTTCATAATTTTCACTTCGGACATGGAGAAATTGGGCGAGTCGGAAGAGAGAAATCAAGGGACTTCATTGAGGTAAGGATTTCTGAGTCTAAAACACGATTTTATGGTGCAAATACATGAATTAAGACTGAAAAATAAAGGAATCAAGGGTCAAAAATGGTGATTAGGGCTTGAAACTTAAGAGAGCTAAAATGGGGATTTGAGGGGTCGTGGCGAGATAAGGAATCCGTTGATGGTAAATTTTCTGATTTTCGAGAAGTGGTCCCGGGGCTCGGGTTTTGCTAATTTCGAGATTTTAGCTATTTTTCGATTATTTTCAATTGGGAATTGTTCCATTGGCATAATGTGACGTATTCGTTATGGTTTTGATCAGATTCAGTGCACGAGGAGGTCAATTCAAAAGGCAAGGGCATAGCGAGCTAGGATTTTGGCCGGCTTGAGGTGAGTAATAGATGTAAATGTTGTTCTAAGGGTTTGAAACCCCATATTTGCACTTTGTAGTGCTATGTTGAGGTGACTTGCACGCCGGATAACGGGCGTGGGGTAGAGCACCGTCGGGGATTGTGACTTGGTCCGTCTCGCTTAATAAAATTACTACCTAATTGATTGAAGCTTAGTTTATATCCTTATAAAAATGGATTAATTGTCATAATTTGGCCCCGTGCCAACTGATTGAATCCTTCAGGGATTGCTCTTACTGGTTTCTTACCGTTTTTACATATAATTGAACTCAGTCCTAGTATTTGGTACTGTTTTGCAAACTCAGCCACTTTTTCTCAAACTAGAAACTTAATTAATATTTTAAATGAAACTTGGGCTAAATATTTCTATATTAATGTGCCCGAGAGGCTTATGTGCTTTTGGACTGAGTATGGGATCGGGCTGCGCGCCGCAGCGGTATGATACTGATATTGATATGAGGCCGAGAGCCTAGTTGATGCCACGAGATGGCTTATTATTGTGCTTGGGCCGTAAGGGGCCCCACCCGGAGTCTGTACACCCCTAGTGAGCGCCGTCGACGATAAATAAATGGAGCGGGCTGCACGCCGCAGCGGGTACTGGAGAGTACCAGTCTATGTGTTGCATTGTATACTACTAATTGTCATTTATTTACTTATTTGCTTTGATATTTCTATAATTGTTTTCACTGTTTTACTGGATTTGATGCTGCTGGGTTCAAGTTGCTGTATTTATAGAATTACTTTGTGCCTATTCAGGATTTCTTATTCTCAGTCTTTATTTATGTTTATTACTCACTGAGTTGGAAGTACTCACTTTACTCCCTACACCTCGTGTGCAGATTCAAGTGCACCCACTGAGGCTGAGTGAGACTTTCTCTGTCGAGCATCATATCCGGGAGCATCAAGGTAGCTGCATGACGTCCGCAGTCCTGATCTTCCCATCTATCCTATTTATTTTATTCCGCATTTCTTCGGACTATTATGTAGTAGGTTGACACTCGAGTGAGTTTCGGATGGTCAATCGGACCATTTCATGCCTTGGAGATGTTGCAGATTTTGGTTCAGCTATTGCAGAGGTTTTTACTCTTCGCGATCGCGTAGGGAGTCACGCGATCGCGTAGAGCTTTCTGAGGGGCAATCCATTTTGTTCAATGCGTTCCCGAAGGACGAGTTGCGATCGCATAGAAGTAAGGAAATTGTTGATCGCGAACGCGTAGGGAAGGTCGCGTTCGCGTAGAGTTATTGGACCTGGGGTCTTGGCTTGATCTTTGTTCATTGCGAACGTGGCAGTGGGTCCGCGATCGCGTAGTGTAAAAGGCTGTGCATCGCGTTCGCAGTGTGTTTTATGCGTTCGCGTAGAGTAAATTTTGAGAGCTGAGTATCTGTGCTTCGCGATCGCGAAGGATTTCCCGCGATCGCGATGAAGGAAAAATAGGAGCTGGGCAGAATGTTTTAAAAGCTCATTTCCGCGAATTTGAGTCTAAGTTCCTCCATTGTTGGTCAATTTTGAAGCTTTTTGAAGAGGATTGAAGAGGGATTCAAGGAGAATCACTTGGAGGTAAGATTTTCGAACTCAATACTCGATTATTATGTGAATTCCACCTAGTAAATCATGGAATCTAAGCCTAAAATTGAAGAACTAGGGCTTGAAATTGGAGACCTAAAATTTGGATTTGAAGGGTCATTTGTGGATGGATTTTGATGTTCTTGGTATGTATAGACTCGTGTGAGGACAAGGATTCTATTAAGGTGACTTTTGTCGGATTCTGAGACGTGGGCCCGGGGGCCGAGTTTGAGCAATTTCGGGATTTTTGATGTGAATTGGATATTTTCGAGTGGGCTTCGTTCCCTTAGCATATTTTAATGATTTTGTACTGATTGAGGCTAGATTTGGAGCATCCGGAGGTTGATTCGTGCGGGAAAAGGCATCACGGGCTAGAGTTTGGACCGGATCGAGGTGAGTAATGATTGTAAATGATGTTCTGAGGGTTTGAAACCCCGGATTGCACATCGTGGTGCTATATTGAGGTGAGGCACACGCTTGATGACGAGCGTGAGGTCGTGCACTATTGGGGACTATGACTTGGTCTGTCCCGATTGATGATTTTTTCGTGTATTTGACTGAAATCTATTTGCTATCATTATTATTTGGGTCGAATGCCATATTTGGTCTTCGTACCAATTATTTGAACTCTTCGGGGATTTTGTTGATATTTCCTCACTGTTTTGACTTTATACTTGAACTCAGTCATGTTATTTCCCACTGTTTTCAAAACTCAGCCATGTTCACTCTGTTTTAATACTCAATTGATATTTAGATGATGCTTTGGGCTGAGAAACACTGTTTTACTGTTGCCCGGGGGGCTTATGTGATTTTTGACTGAGTAAGGTCGAGGGCCTGTGTTGTGAGGATATCTTTTGGATCGGGCTACACGCCGCAGCGGTGATACACTAATTTTGATTACGAGGCCGAGGGCCTGAGATTGTACGCCACGAGGTGGCTTGATATTGATATGAGGCCGAGAGCCTGTTATGATGCCACGAGATGGCTTGATATTGCGCTTGGGCCGTAAGGGGCCCCTCCAGGAGTCTGCACACCCCCAGTGAGCACGGGTACCCATTGTGATGTGAGATATAGCCCGAGGGGCTGGTATGGTTCTATGTGATTGCCCGAGGGGCTGGTATTGTTCTATGTGATTGCCCGAGGGGCTGGTATTGATCTGAGATATTGCCCGAGGGGCAGAGTTGTTGACATTGTGCCCGAGGGGCGAACCTTTATGTGTTTATCTGTCTTATTTACCTGTCATTTACCTGTTTAGTTGTGTAATTGTGCCCGAGGGGCGAATTCTCTATGCTTATCTGTTCTAGTTGCTTTGCATTCAATTGCTTAACTGTTGAAAAGCCATTTTTTGAATAAGTTTAAAAGGAGCTAAGATGCTTTAAGAGATTTCACAGCTTCAATGCTTTCTTACTGGTTTTGTACTACTTCTATACAGCATTTTGATGCACTTTTTGTGATTTCTTATCACTCAGTCTTTATCTATGATTATTACTCACTGAGTTGGAGTACTCACTTTACTCCCCGCACCCTGTGTGCAGATTCAGGCGTGTCTGGTTCCGCTCCCGAGTGCTGATCCTTATAGCTTCAGGTGGACATTCGGAGTCACGAGGTAGCTGCCTGGCGTACGCAGTCCCGTGTTTCTCCTCCTTTATCATTTCTATCTATTTTCAGACATTTGTACTAGCATAGACTTAGCAGACTTGTACTATGACTTATAGATGCTCATGGCTAGTGACACCCCGGTTAGGGCTGTGTTTGGGTTGTACTTCCGCATTGTTATAATATTATATGTTGTTCAGTATTATTAAATCATGTTGTAGATTGTTTTATTGTTGTTTAGTTGTTTAACTCGAATTGGTAATAGTTGGCTGGCCTTGTCTTCATGAGAGGCGCCATCACGACCGGGTCCGGGTTTAGGGTCGTGACACCAGTGTTTCTCATCAGTCTCACAATTCAAAAGTCTAGCACGCCGACCACCGACTAGAAACAGTAAATATCTAATCGGCGATCTCGATATTGTAAACCATAGATCTCTGTGAATTTTCGGTAAGAGTTCACGGCGACCGACGATCCACGACATAATACGTATGCTCTTGTTCAGCATATATATACATCTCTCTTCGTATTTTCCAGATCAATTCTAGAATCAACGTCGTTCGTCTTTCTCTCTTTCGACACACATTTACATAGAGTCACAGTACATTTCTGTCCATATAATACCGGAATTCGGATATTGATGAGTTTTTCTTTTGGAAAATTTACAGGCTTGAGTTCGAAACATATTGCCAAGGAACGAAAGGCCTATGAATCTCCTTTTTTCATTCTTCAGAAGGTCCATTACGAGCACTGCAAAGCTTGCCACTAACGGCAAAATCCTCAAGCAATGGCGGCTCAATGAAATTAGTGGCCTAAAATGAAATTTAATAAGAGACCTTATAGTTTTTTATTAGTATATATACACACACATAGGGGTATACAAAGAAAACCGACAAACCGCACCAACCCGATAATCCGAGTCGAACCGGAAAAAAAACCCGACTATGATTAGGTTTGATTTGGTCTGGTGTTAGAAAAAAAATCGACCATAATTGGTTTGGTTTGGTTTTAACTAAAGAAAGTCAAACCGAAACCAAACCAATCCAACATTACATATATAGAAATTTTAGATATATTTAATATATAAATATACTTATTGTGATGTAATTTATAAATATTTCTTAAAAAATTTCATAATTTTATCTTTTAAGGTATTATTTCAAGGTTGGACTTAGAACTTTTGAATGTTCCAATAAGTTTTATAGTCATTAATATTAGTAAATTAAATAGGGACTTTTACCTAGTTATACTATATTAGAAACTTATTTACCAATGTTCTCTATGTTTTGTAGTTTTTAATAAGTATCTAGGTTTTTCTTACAAATTATGTAGATTGCTCCTTAAAAGACTCCCACCCATTATTAGTGCCTTCAATTAAGGGATTCAATTATATCCTTTCCTTTTTTTCCCCTCTCCTCTTCTCTTTCCTTTATTTTTTACAACAAAATTCCTTAATCTATGCCCAGAATCTTCATCTTCTCTCTTCCCACCTTTGCCGATAATTTTATATTATTAAATCATCAATTGCATCATTTTTTTGCTGGGTGGCCGGACAACACTGAAAATGAAGAAATATTCAAGAATTGTATGATAGATGTATTATAATTGTATTTAAATTTTATCAGATACATCAATACGTAAAACGTAATTATATCATAATTGTATCACAATTGTATATAACTTGTAGATGGTACATTAATATCCAAATATACCTGATACAATACTAATAAAATTAATATATAATTATCATATATTTGTGATACAAACTGTGAAATTCGTCACGATCTCACAACTGCTCATAATTCAAATATAAATTTGATACAATCCTGAAAGAATTCTTACACAATTCTGATACAATTATGATACAACTTAAAACCGACTCTAAACTTAAACTGATACAATATCGTATTATACTTGTATTAGTATTGTATCATGTATTATTTTAGGTACAAATTGTGATACAATTCTAAATTATGATACAACTTTGATCTTCATCTTTTTTAAGTTTCAATTTAAAACATCCACCTAGAACCAACTCTAAACTTAAATTATAATACAATATTGTATTTTAATAGTATTAGTATTGTATCAGAATTGTCTTAGGTATTGATGTATCAAATACAATTCAGATGCAATTATGATACCTTTATCATATAATCGTAATACAATTCCGAAACTTCATCTTCCTCGAGTTTCATTATGATATTCAACTTAAAACCAACTTTAATGTAGAGTGAAGCTTACCCACAACTTGATACTTGATTCTAGAGCAAATCTTCGAATTTCTTCTGTATTGTATAAATAAGAAAAAGATTTTGGACGATTAAAGAGAGAAATCGTATATCAACAGCTTTGGAAGAGGAAAAAATCTGCAATTTTGGGGGGATAACAGTGGAAGAGGAGTGACTAAGCCAGATTTTTGGGTTAGAAAGATTATGGGTATCAATGGGTTTTGTCACGACCCAAAATCCACTGGTCGTGATGGCACCTAATCCAACCCGCTAGGTAAGTCAACTATTAATTATCCAATTTCAATTATATTAACAAGACAATTAAATGAAAGTAATTTACGGAATTTTATACATTTCCCAAGTACTGGTAGTACAAATCATGAGCTTCTACGAATGGAGTTTACAAAGCAACAATGAAACAAATACGCAGTCTATTTTAAAAGTACATAAACAGAGTTTTATAAGCTAAGGCTACCCCAAACAAAGGAGGCAGCTACAACAGGGACGCCGGTACATCTTCAAGTCCTGCAACCATCGAGCACAACAACAACAGCAACCGACATGTGCACGCAATGTGCAGAAGTGTAGTATCAGTACAACTGACCCCATGTACTGAGTAAGTAACAGACCTAACCTTAGGTTGAAAGCAGTGATGAACTAACACAGGATCGGGTCCAATGCCAATATTTTCACAACAGTTCATAACAACATAATACAAGTAAAAAAAAAAACAAGAAATCTCAAAAATAAAATACTCAGCTCGTTCACAATTCCAGAAAATGGTCATGCTTTTCAAATATCTCAGTGAAAGAAAATCTCAGATCTCTTACCGAAAATGCCAAAGTACGAGTAAGTTTGAAAATTGTAATTTTTCCAAATATCCTTTCCAAAGTAAATAAAATGTCTCATTTTCTTTCCAAATAACAAGTATAAAGTGCCTCTTCATACCCACATATCAATGTGTATAATAAGTAATGAATGACGTGATACTATCTAGCATGAGAAAAATGCATCTCTATGCATGTATGTCAGGTATGCATGTAAATGCCATGTATTTCAGAGATGATATATGTACTCACACTCTCAGAGTAGCCAATCTCATTGCCTCGCATCCTCTCCTACTAAGCTCAATACTCAGCACACTAAATCACTCAGCACTATGTAATAACCACTGCGGTGTGCAGCCCGATCCATATATATATATATATATATATATATATATATATATATATATATATATATATATATATATATATATATATA
>NW_017670490.1:438678-459069 GCF_001879085.1 Nicotiana attenuata
TATATATATATATATATATTCGACTGCGCACACTGGGGGTGTACAGACTCCGGAAGGGCTCCTTCAGCCCAAGCGCTATATCGCTGCGGCGTGCAGCCTGATCCATATATTGCTTCGGCGTGCAACTCGATCCATATACATATATAATCAATATATCACTGCGGCGTGCAGCCCGATCCATATACATAAATATAATCAATATATCGCTTTGGTGTGCAGCCCGATCCCATAAAGTATAATAGATATAATATGCTGCGGCGTGCAGCTCGATCCAAAAATGTCACTCTCACTCAGGCCCTAGGCCTCACCCAGTCGTGAATCTCTCCCGTCTCACTCACGGGCACACAATGTCATGAATCTATCCCGACAAAAATGATATAATGTATCAATAACAACAACTGAGACTGAGATATGATATGAATGAATGAATATGACTGAGTACAAAAATATCAATGAAAATTAGTGAGATGACAGCCAGAAATAACCACTATGGGTACAAACAATATCAGCATGAAGCCTAAGCATGATATTTAGCATGATTGACAGCTCAATTACTTTACCAGATGGTGAAAACACAAATATCCACAAAATAGGGCCACTATACAAGGCCATGGGAACAACAGAGTCCCAATTCATAGGGAGCACGCCCACATGCCCGTCACCTAGCATGTGCGTCACCTAAAATCGAAGATACATTCATGAAATATAACCAAAACCGAGTAGAGAACACTTACGATAATTCATATACGGAAAAGAGCCCGGAAAAATTGCCCAATTTCATGCTCCCCAACTCAAAATATGTTAAATGCACAAAACCCTCGTTTTAACATTGTTCTACCTTGTTTCTTGCGCCAAAATATCCCAATACTCACTTTTGATACCTCCAACGGATTCCTTGTGAAATTCTAGTCAATTTAGGCTCTTGAATAACTCCATTTGACCTTATATTGAAGGAGATATGTTGGTTTCAATATTTGAAAATAGTGCAGAATTTTAAATACGCAGCAGCGGCAATTTCGTAGTTAATCTAAAAAATCTAGCAACCCAATTCCTAGTAAAATGACCATAAAATCCTCATACGATGTCCAAATTGACGATTCTTTTTGCTATGGCTCCGTAATTACGATACGGATCTAATGCTTCAATAAAAACAAAAATCGGAGCTCATTTGTTCATGTGGTACCTTTTATGCTTGAAGAAACGACATCGAAACATAAGAAAAATGAGGGTAACACAACCCAAACCTATTCGAAACTCACCTGAGTCCCTCGGGACCCCGTCTAAAATACCAAAAAGTTCCATATCATAATACGGACCTACTCGAGGCCTCTAAACACACATTGTTGACATCCAATTTTGTCCCTCCTTTTTTCTACTTAATTTCCTTGTGCTTCCTAGTCATTAATGCTCTAATATGTATTATTATTTATTTCATGGTTATTATTACCACTATTATAAATATATTACTAGTAGTATTAATATCACTATCGACAATATTATTACTAATTATTACTAGTAGTGGTAGTTACTATTAATACCATAATTATTATTATCAATATTATCATTAGTATTAAAAATATTATATTTTATTTATATAAACTAACTACATATTTTGAATAATCTATATGTCTAGTATATTATTATATTATGTCCAAATTAGCAAGACAAAGGAAGCTCAAAGAAATTAATAAGAAGAAAGAAAATACCATCAAATTAGGCTAAAAGGATAACCCATTTTTATAGATGAGCCCAAAGTCCGCCAAAATGATTAGCCCATGTAGTAAAATTTCTTTTGAAGACTAATGAGCCCAAATATAACCTATCAGATTTTCTTTTAAGCCCAACGGAAGCCCAATCCGCCTAGCCCATCTAAAAGAATCCTCCAGAAGCTCTTATCTCGACCGTAGGATTAAAAATAGAATGATCCAATGATCCTCCTTTCTTAAGATTTAGACCTAATAGTATTCAGACTTGCTAGGGTTTTGAAATCTCAATCTCTCTATGCAGCCGCCCACTCCTTTCCTCTCTTGGACAAAATTCCAACTCGCTTTCACCATGAAATCAGAATGGTTTCACCATTTTCATCAAAGTCTTCATTTTCTCTCTTGCATATTCAATGAAAAGCTGAAAACTTTGGTATCGAAGTTGACCAAATCGTTGTATCTCTGAAGCAAGAGGACAATTTTGTTGATCTTCTTTCTGTCACATTTTGGAAGGATCTTGAACTAGCATTTTGAATTTCAAATGGGTCTTTCAATTCCCGCTTCCAAAACCCTAGTTTTCTCTTATAAATACTCCTCAACTCTCCAGCCGAAAGATCATCTGGGGAATCCTCTAATATATAGCTCGAACACTGCCAAACCGAGTCAACAAGCAACTCTTTTCTTTTCTGTAATATCAGTTTCTACCTAGTTCTCTAACACCACATTTCGATCTTGTTACGTGGGGGGAGTAGATCTAAAGCCTCACAAGCTCCAGTTCCTGCTCCATAAAAGGTTAGATCTTAACCTAAATTTTATTATGTTTTCTGTTGTGCATATGTGTCGTAGCCTTTAATTTGGAAGTAGAATGTCTAAGTTTCTTTTCTATTTTATTTATTTTTCATATGTGAAGATCCTAAACATGTGAATTGATTTTGGATTTCGTTAAAAAATATTGTATGTGCTCTGCTTTGTTGACTTAGAGTTTCCTTTTTCATATGCTGAAATTCATTTTACTTGGAATCATATTTCTTTAAAAGGATTATGTTGAAACAAAATCTTGAATAATGTGACATGTTAAATTTTTTTTGTTGTTGTTGAGCTTGAACTTTGAAGCCTAACCAGGAAAATTGTTTCTTTTATGTTTTAATGTAAATCCGTGTATAATCCGTGACAGATATCAGTATTAAAAAGGAGAAATCATGTTCTTATACTTTTGACTAAATCTGAGCGTGAAAATCAGTCCGAAAGACCATGCTTTCATGTTTATCAGTACGCTTTGCATTTCGTTTGCCTTAGAAAACATGACTATAGGCTATAAATGAATGATTCCATGTCTTTAAGGTTTGTTAAGAATCACGGTTAATTTTATTCTTTTAGATATTATTCCTACAGAATTTAAATGCCTCATTGAGAAGATTTAGCTAACAGAATCTTATTTATCACTATGTAGTTTATCACTACAGACCTTGTGCAATAGGATTTCTTCTTGTTAACTGAAAATTGATTCTAAGGGAGCATGATGCAAGTTTATGTGCTCATTAAGAGTACTAATGCTAAGGATGACATTGTCCAACTCACATAAATCGTGCCTATAATTGATCTTATTTTGTTAAAATTATTACTATGTTATTGAAGAGGTCATTGTGTTAAGAGCATAGTTAGAATTTTCGTCAAGTATGTAATTGTTGTCCATGTTAATTTAGTACATTCATTGATTTAGTATCAATATTTTACTAGAAACCATACTTAATGTGTCACTGACTTTAAATAATCTGCCGTTTGGTCCAAACAGATGTTATCTTAGTCTGTAAATTCGTTCGAACAATGTACTTAGGATATGTGTTTGTTCTAGCTGCATTACATGTTAAGAAATAGGACTAATGATTTAAGAGCAAAAACCAAGACTTATATCCTTTGGAATTAGGCAATCATATTATGAGAAATTTTGTTGTCAATATGCTTACTGTAAGCCTTCAGTATGTTAAGGTGTATTCATTGTTTGGAAAATCTTTTAATAGATGATAGTATCTTTGTTACTCTAAATGATTATCCAAAAGTCTCTGCTTGCTTACTTCATGTGGCTTATTTGCTTCTTTAAAGTATAGAAGTATACCTTATGATTTCTTTACAATAAAAAATATGGAAATAGTAGATATTTAGCTTTAAATATATAATTGCTGCTTAAGAATCTATTTATATCAATAAGTGCTGGGCTTCTTACATTCTGGTTGGACATTTAGAACATCTGCTTATATTCATAAATCATGTGACTTCTTGCTTTGTTCATTCTCTGTGTTCATAAAATATAAGAATTGGATTTCAGTTCTTTCTAACTTCCTATTTTCTTTTTCTTCTCTATTTGCATGTACACTTTGGAGCAATTTTGAGTCTCGATACGAGACTCGTTGCAGCCATGAAGTCACCACCGCTGCATTGCTGTTACTATGTCTTCTCTTTCGTAGACTTAATTATTTGTGTTGGATAGAGACAAGAAAATACCAAAGTTAATTTTGGTCTCCCTAGAAAGGGGAAGGATTAGCACTGTTATTCTGCTTCCGTTTCTATTAACTGATTTCTTATTACATATATTTTATATACTATTATTCTTAATTAGTTCTTGCATGAACATGTAAGGATAATGGATATAGTTAAACATCGAACTAGTAATTCTACTAGCACCTAACTGTCTAGCAGTGCTTGTGAAATCAGTTAAATTGAATAATGATTAAGTCAATAGGGGTTGGTCTTAGTTTTAGTCCCATTAGAATTTTTTTCCTTACCAAGTATTTTTCTTATCATACTAGATGTGATTGTCCTTTAAATCAATATAATGCTTTGCCTATCTATTAGATTTTTCAAATGAACAAGAAGAAAAATACTTTGGCTTTCTAAACTTTCTTAGTTTCAAGTTTCACCCTTTGTGAATATGACGTTTTTTTTAAAGACTCTACCCATTTTGGTTCAGTGTCCTTTTGGAGTTAAAATCTTTTAAACCAAATTTTGAGTTGTCAAATGACATACAATATTTTGGTAGAATATTTTACTACTGTAGCATAATGGTCTTACAAAGCTTTAGTTAGATTACACTAAGTCCGAAGGTAACCGCGTCTCATGCGGATCTTGAGGGGTGCCTCACACCTTCCCCTTAAGTTAATTTGAACCCTTACCTTATAATCTCTCTTATTTAGTAGACTTTAACGAAATTTAACTTTACACTACTTAGTTAAAATAGGTGTCCTAATTCATCTTTAAAATAATTAGGTGGCGACTCTTTAGTAATAATTAATTCAATAATCACCAATATGTTATAATCTAATTTGAACAGGTTAAAATAGGGTATAACAGCTTGGCGACTCTGCTGGGGACTACTTAGGTTCTAACCATAACGGGCTTAGTTAATCAAAATTAAGGCTTGTGTGTTTATCTATTTGGCTTTATAAATTATTTTACATTTTGTAAACTACTTTCTTGTATGATTGATTATGTGTTGCCACTTTTATATAACTGTCATTCCGTTTCACTTCCTCCACTTTTGGAAAATTCACACAATTCACACACCAAGCAGTTACGTAGTTTGCGGCCGTGCGCTACTTAAAAACCTTTTAGGGGAAAGTTCGTGGGTAAGTCGATCAGCGGTGCAGTCGACAGTCACGAGCTTTTCACTCTCAAGTTGTCCACTTGAGAGCAGACCAGTCTAGAAAAACCCACTCCCAGTCAACCTAGGATAGAGCTAAGCCAAAACCTTTTGTAAGATTCATGCATCATTTAAGCCTCGAACGTGCCCAGAGTTGTTTTAAAAGCCATCAAATCACTGTGTAACCTCACTATGCACATACCCGGCGGTGATCCCACGTCACCCTATCCCATATAGATCTGATAATATAACATGACTGAAATTTCTTAATCCAACCTAGCCCATAAGCCTTTGAATCCAATTTCCACATCCAAAATTTTCTATAAGATCAGAATCTCGCATCTACACACTATATAAGTCTGAACAAGCTGTATCAAGCCATAGACATAACTCAAGATCAAATCACATGATATACCATATAACTGAAACACTCATAGCGATAACTTCTAATCACGGTACATGCTCAAAACAACCCAATACCTCTAATAAACCTCTTATCAAACAGAGCCTCGTTCTAACACCTCATATACTGCCAATGATGAAAGAAACACGCATAAACTCATAACCATTCGCCAGACCAACAAGTTGTGGAACTCCCTCTCCTTTGTTAGGAACTATAGCAAATTTCTAAGCCGATCAGCATCAATATCCTTCCAAATATACTTCAGTCTGACCCGATAGCACCCATTATAGGTACAATGAGCTCATCCCATCTAACATAATCACTCTAGTGATATGACACATTAATAAAGTCTAAAGCCACAACTCGTGCAATCCGTGCACCAATAAGCAACATTCCAAATGTAATCAATCATGGAAAGAACATAGCCAACGCGCAATCAATCATGCAATACCCAAATACTCGTCTCGCTCAAATTCCGCTATAAAGCTCAAATAGAACCACACCATATGTGCATATAACCAACGAATCACAACTCCTCATGGCATAGAAGAGTAACTCATAGATCATTTCAGAACACGAATAAGCTCAACAACAACCAAATGGCACATCCCTCAGCAGTAGCAGTATGGAGCCAACCAATCCAACTCGGTGTAGAATACACATCCTAATCGGGCCTACTAATGGACCCCCAAATCAAATCTGGTCACCCACAAGTAGATAAATAATCCTCCGAAAGTCCACAATGACTGAGTCATAACACATACTATCACCCGGCTAGCTTCGGCCACACTTTACAGTCCACAACCATGCAACAATCTGCTCCTGAGAGCTCCCAGTCTCCAAATCCATAGAACACATGAATCACCATATTTGATCCCAACTCCACCGCCTGAATGTCTAACACATCTCTCAAACACGATTATCCCGCGAGGAATACTTCTATAATTCTTCTGTGCCACAAAGCAAAATTTGAAAACCAGTAGTCGATCAACTAGGAGAGTGCCGCAATACCAATGAAGTATCCATATATCAAGACACATCCCCCCTTCTGAAATGTATACTCTCATCAAGCCATACCAAATAGTAATGTTATTTACCTAGTCATCTGAAACTGTCCGTGTTGCCTAAGGACTCATGACCTCCCCTTCAAAACTGAACAGTGATCTTGCACATGGAAATCTCAATCCTACACAACTCACCGCATATACTATGCCATCATACGAAAAATATGAGAACTTCGTAATCCACTCCGAGTCACAAGCAACTACTCACTCAATTAGCCAATAACTTTCCATTTGATTTCATCCGAAGAAAATCACTATATATCACATGCTCCTCACGCCAGTAGAAAATATACATCTCAAACCGTGGTAGAAACCATCGAGAACTCTCCGAAACCCATTTGCACATAATCAAACCATCAGAACTGAATCTCTCTAACTCAACCAAGCCACGCAGGCCACCAAAACCCAAGAGTACCGCCACAAAACACCTGTAGAAACTCACTACCTCATAAGGACCAAAAGAGCCAATCGCATCCATTACCATGCCGATCCAACCTACTACCAAGCTGTCCTATGTATCCTAGTTCCTTATGAATTACCTTCAAATTGATACTTCTCCTTGCCATAATACCACAATCCTCAACCAAGACTCACCACACGATACCCTAGCATAAACCACACCGCCCTAAGGCTCATAAGCTGATGAATGCTCTCTTAATCACCCCAAAAGTACCACAACCGAGATACCCACTCTGAAGAGACCTTCTGCGAATCTAAAGCCATTACCTTCGCCTTCCTGATACTGATATATAGAATCCATAATGATATAGAAATGCCACAAGTCCTGACATCCTCCAATATTAATCTCAGTTTCTACCCAAATACACATCCTAAAGATTCCCCCTTGCCACGCTCAAATCTTGAATTCATTTGAACCATTCTTAATAGTCTTCCACTCTGCTCAAATCTCAGTTAGACTGACCAAACGGACCAAACGACCGGTGCCCCATTAGCACTCCAACACCCAAGGAAGTAACTCCACCTTAATGCAACCAAATAAATTCCTGCTCCATACACATTACATCCTTCATCGATAACAACTCAAATCGTTCCGTGATTCTTATAAACTCATAAAGTTTACCCATAATTTCCTTTACTCAAGTCATCCTCGATCTCACCCTCTGCAGAACATAACTCA
Source organism: Nicotiana attenuata (assembly GCF_001879085.1). Classification (NCBI taxonomy): domain Eukaryota; kingdom Viridiplantae; phylum Streptophyta; class Magnoliopsida; order Solanales; family Solanaceae; genus Nicotiana; species Nicotiana attenuata. The sequence continues at coordinate 446,621 of NW_017670490.1, forward strand.
TACACAAGTATACCTCAAACCGAAACCAATATAACACATAATCGTAAAATCAACTTATCAATAGCGAACTCCCCCACTTGGATCAAAGACATAGATCAAAACACACCATAACTCCCAATGCCCATACTTTATTACAACCATAATATCGCAATGAGATTCAACTAAATCCTCCATAAGTTCATGCAACACAAACCATATAATACCTCAAATCATGGAATCACAAGTCGTCGATGTACAACTGATGTCGAGCACTCACATGCGCATACGAATGCATGGAAGGAATTCAAAGAGTTATGCTTCAAGATGAATCAATGTCGCACGATAATGAAAGAAAGATAGAAAGTATATCCTAAATGTCCTGTAGCCTCTCGAAAATAGATATGGACGTCATCATACCGATCCGCAAGACTCTACTAGACACTTGCTCATGACTTGTAGAACCTATGAACCTAGGGCTATGATACCAACTGTCACGACCCAAAATCCACTGGTCGTGATGGCACCTAACCAAAACCGCTAGGTAAGCCAACTATTAATTATCCAATTTCAATTACATTAACAAGTCAATTAAATAAAAGTAATTTATGGATTTTATTCATTTCCCAAGGACTGGTTGTACAAATCATGAGCTTCTACGAATGGAGTTTACAAAGCAACAATGAAGCAAATACGCAATCTGTTTGAAAAGTACATAAACAGAGTTTTATAAGCTAAGGCTACCTCGAACAAAGAAGGCAGCTACAACAGGGACGCCGGTACATCTTCAAGTCCCGCAAGCATCGAGCACAACAACAACAGCAACCGACATCTGCACGCAATGTGCAGAAGTGTAGTATCAGTACAACCGACCCCATGTGTCGTGCCCCCTTTTTTCCTCCTCGCGGAGAATATCCGGGTTTCGACATTTCATGGGGAACAACTCTTTTCCTTTTGGGAATTGGATTTTTGAAGAGTCGCCACCTAACGGATTAAGGTGCGTTAGGACACCTAGAGCGATTAACTCATATAACTAGTTTGCATTACCAGAGATTAGGGTAAGGGCTCGAAATAACCTCGAGGGAAGGTGTTAGGCACCCCTCGTGGTCCACAACGGTGGGTCCCGGCCGAACTTATATGAATCAGTCATTTGAACAAGTAAACAATTTCACCACGTTTTGCAAATAAGGGGCATATTTTCAAATTCTAAGCACAAGTACGATTCAGGCAAGAGATAAATTTGCACATGTATATGTAAAGAGAAGAAAGTTTATAAAATTAAAACACATATGGAATTGGGAAAAGGGGGTCCTAGGTTGGTTAGCCTACAGGATCATACCCACACAATGCCCGGTAATCACTCCTCAAAGAGGGGCTACACGTGGCATTAGCGCGTAATCATTATATCCTTACTACCCAATTCCCTCCCCTTGGTCATAGCCTAAAGCGTTCTAGCAACCTTGAAAGATATCCTAGGCGTGCATTACCCATCCCTTCCTTGTGGCCCTAGAGGTATTTAGGACCTCTAATTTAGGCAGTTCTAGACCATCCTAAGGTACTTAAAGGAGAAAAATCTAGGCGTCAACCAAAAACAATTAGGACTGCATTAAATAGGGAACAATTAAAGGCTCACATTTTACCTCCACAAACAGAACAAGTAAATGCACGTCTCAAACACAGTTTTAAAGAAGCCCTAGAACAGGATATCTAGGTGAGCAGAGAATGTGCAGTATCGAATTAGGACCAGAGTGTGAAAGAACTGAATCCATTTGCCTACCGGTTTTTAGACTTGCAGAGAGTGAGCAATCTCCAATAACAAGGCGCAGTTTTATAGTTGCAGAATTTTAGTCGCCCTACAGGCTTGCCTAGGCATGTAATAGTGATGTCCTATGAGCATGTATCTAATCATTGATGCAGTAAAACAGTAAACAGTTTTAAACGGGTGATTTGAATCCTACGGGCATGCTTTCTACTGATATTGATTGAGAAACGAGTAGGCTAGTTAGTCTGATTCAGAACTTACAGGCATGAGTTAAAGTCGGACTGATTTTAAATCCTATAGACATGGTTTCTATTAAAGCATAAGACGGAACAAGCAGAATTCATTTTACCAAAGCGAAATCCCTATAGGCATGATTTCTATTAAGGCTGATTTTAAACCCTATAGGCATGATTTCTATTGAAAAATATTTGGATCCTATAGGCATGGCTTCTAATTGTGTAAAAGTAAAGCAAGCAAAAAAAATTTTGAACCAAAGCGCATCCTATAGGCATATTCTAACAAACACATCAAAATAAATCATATAGGCATGGTATCTACCCAACTTTACCCATAGTATATAACTACCCTCCCTTTTTACTAGTCACCCCACTGTTTGTATACAATTAATTATTACAGACCAGGAATTGAATGAATTACATAAATAGAACAAAAATTAAACTATAGGGAGCCTGAAGTAGGCCCAAACTGGTTTCCAAGCCTCCAGTAGTCTCAAATGCCCAAAGTTCCATAGCCGATTTCATGTCTAGGTGTGTCAGAGTTCCCTAAGGACCTCAAGGATCCCGGGCAGTGCTCACACCTAAACCTTTCCAAATGAATTAATTTATGTGCAGTGTGGAAGGGCCAGCCCTGATATGCCAGAGTTCAGAAAGTTCTCAAGGGTCTCAAGGCACTAGACATACCAGAGGGGCAGGACTTAGTAATCTAAGAGTAGTGTGAGAGTGCATAATAATTTGGAAGAGTTTAGTAAACAGCACAAGGAAGGTCTTAGGAATGAAAGAGTTTTCTGAAAACCTGTACTGGTTTGAGTAAAACAGTAGTTGAAAAAAAAAAGTATTTTGAAATCGGCATGCCAATCTCATAACAGCCTTAGAAAAACACTTTGGCAAACAGACTTCACACAAGGAGAAAGGGGTAGGGGACACATAGAATGCACCTTATTGATAGCAGACAAATACACAGATTCTTCAAGAAGTCATGGAATTGACAAGTTAGTTACAAAGACATGCTGAGAACACATAGGTCTTTAAACATGACCAACACACCAACAATGCAACTTGAACATACTAGTGAACAAATAGGATTCAGGCAATTATCTAAAGCAGGATTGGGCATGCTAAACAGTATGCTAATTGTAATCTTTAATAGAACCAAACATAAACATGTTGAATGACACAGTAATTAGGTAGTATAATCTAGGCATGATGATTACATATTGCACATGATAGTAGAATAGTAAACAGGACTGGGAATCACAACTAATGAACTGTAACAACAAAGAAACACATAGTTTTGGGATTTGAATTGAATCAGGACATACCAGTTAAGGAGAGAGTACATAGTACAAAGCAGAGATGGTGCAAATAGCTAGCCTTGGCTTACAGCCGGCTGGGTTAGTGAGAATTACAAGTAACAGAAGAGAATAGAGAGCTTTTAGAGTGTGGGAGTGTGGAGGAACTAGTGTTCGTGTCTAGAAGCGAGAATAGGTAAAGGCATATATAGTAATCAAGAGTTAAACAAAATAAGGTAAAGAATCGATCATGTAGCAATTAAGGAAATTTACAGAATCAATCACACATATAAAATCAGTATGTCTTCCCCTTAATCAAGGGATAATCAATCAACGGTAAAAGCAGGACAGGTATTTAAGGAAGGGAATCAAGTAAGACTTGGGTATATAGTAGGTAATTAGGGGTGAATGAACAGGAGTTCAGTTAAGGAAACAATTGGTAAGAATCGGCAAATAATAAATAAGGAAAGAGAAAACTAATTAAGGCAAGAAGTTCAATCAAACCGAGTATAGCAGTAAGAATCAAAGGTTTTGTTAAGGAAAAAAGTTCAAATCAAACCAAAATAAGAACTTCAGAATAATTAAGGGTTTAATTAAAAGAGAAAATCACGTAAGGGCCAGCAAATATCACAGACAATTCAAATAGGCAAGAAAGGAATAGTACAGATTCAACACAGAGGTTTTAACGAAGCAAATCGGTAAATCAAAAATTTCAAACAACCCTGATTTAAGGAGAAAAATATAGTCTTACCATGAATAGTCAGAATGAACATAGACATATAGAATCAGCACAAAAGTTGAACCAAGAAACTTAGTAGAGGCATATTAGGATAAGAAAATCACGAGACATCTAAATGGCTAAAGAAAAATCACAAGAACCAAGGCAAGAACAAAGTCAGTACACCAGTACTCAGAAACCAAACAAAGAATGTCGAAAAATTAGGGCTTTTAGTATAAACAAGTTAAGGTTAGAGAAAACCTAACGAAATCAGTTAAAACATATAGGAACCAGAAGATTAAACACTCAAAAATTATCATATGTTTTGGAAAAAGAAATTTTCGAAAACCCTAGTTTAGAGAAAAAATGAAAAATCATTCGAAAATCAGACGATTCTTGTAAAGAAATCAAAAAGTTCTTGCAAAACTCATATGAAATAGGCCGAAACCATCTCAGATCTATACAGATCCAAGAAGGAAGAAGGAAGAAATTAGGGTTTCGAGAAGAGCAACACAGAGGTGAAGAAGCAAGCTTAGAAACACATAGATATTGGGAGATCTTACTCGGAATCAAACCGGAACAGCCTGAAACAGACGAGAAAGGGCCATAGATGCAAGCAAACTAACCCTGGTCCCTTGAGGACCCTGGAGATGGTGATACCAGCGTACGAGAGGCCATTAGAGGCCTGGTGGTGGTGGCGAAACACCATGAAAGGCAGCAGATGACCGGCGATGTGGGTGAATGAGGGTTAGGGCTTGAGAGCTTTTGAGAGAAGAGAGGATCAAAAGACGGCGGGGGAGGTGAGGGAAATGAGAGGGTTTTGGGGGATCATTAGGTTTAATTTAGGTAAGGAATAATCTGGACCGTCGATCAAAATGATCAACGACCAGGATTTGGCCGGGTATTGGGTTAGGGCAGGTGGGGTATTGGGCCTAGGCTGGTTTATAAGGAGTTTGGGCTAGTTAATAGGTTAGGTTTTAAAATTGGGCTAGGTATTAGGATTAGAATTGAATAAAAATAGGGGTAGATTTTAAATAGCCAACTTTAATAACTAAATAATTTATAAAAAAATAATAAATGGGTACCAAAATATCTTTGTGCACTAAAATGATTTGAAATAGTTATTTAACACATTAAAAATATAAAAGATCATTTTATGCATAAATAATGTAATTACACATTAGTAAGGGCTATTATTGCAAAGATATGCAATTTAGCTTGAAAAATGTAAATGTAATTACAAAAAATGCACTAAAAGTATTTAGGCATAAAATATGAATTCAAATGGTTAAATCATCATAAAAGTAATATGAAAAATAATTATCGGATATTTATATAGTAAAAGGAGAAGAAATAAATTGATTTGGAGCTTTTAAACTATAGAAAAAATTATAAAAATACTTATGCATGCTCATACCTGCATATGTACTATTTTGAAAGTATATATATATATATATATATATATATATATATATATATATATATATATATATATATATATATATATATATGTATTAAAAATATGTGAGGAAAAATTGGGTATCAACAACTGCCCCTCTTTACCCGGGAAGGATGAAAGAGTTTTCGAGTAAAGAAATGATGGCCAATACCGAATGGGATGTTTTGAAAGATAGAGGCCGGACTCCGGTCTTGAGTTGCCTACATATCCTTAGTCTTATAGGAATCAGGCCATGTAAAGTTTTGGATTCATTGGCGGAATATACCGATGAAATCATTGCAAGAAGGGACACGAGGTGCAAGAGCGGTTATGAGGAACGGTTAAGTTGAGATAGTTGAAGGAACTAGAGTGAGGCCGCTCTTGCTAGGATAGCGGTTGCTTGCTGATCGCCTGCAGATAAAGAGATGCTACTAACCCGTATTTCTGCAAATATTTAAACATGATTCAGGTTCCCTTTGGACCATGAAAGTTGTCTTTGGACGGTTAAGGATGACGTCCTCAGACCGTGATGTCCTGGGCCATGAATTGTTTAGTGCGGGATTCGTAGGCCATGAAATGATATTCTTGGGCTATGGAGATGGTGCCTCCGAACCATGACGCCTTTGAATAATGATATGCAAATTTGAGAGATCCTCAGGCCATGGCATGGTGTCTTCCGGCTATGAGGATGATGCCTTTAGACTATGACGCCTTTGGATAGATTGGCGATATTTCAGCCCATGAGGTGCAATAATATGATGTTAACAAGACAAGGCTTAGTCTTGTGAAATGAAGGGCAAAGCTTAGCCCAATTGAAAAGCAAATAGATAGTGCCGGAATAGAGCAATATTTATGCAATGAGGGACAGTGCTTAGTCCCATGCAAATGTGGAGGCAGGGATTAGCCTCATGCAGGATGAAGGCAGTGCTTAGCCTCATGCAAATATGGAGGCAGGGATTAGCCTCATGCACGATGGAGGTAGGGATTAGCCTCATCCAAATATGGAGGTAGGGATTAGCCTCGTGCAAGTAGGGAGGCAAGCATTAGCATCTGTGCAAGTTGGGATGCAAGGATTAGCCTCATGCAGGTAGGGAGGCAAGGATTAGCCTCGTGCAGGTAGGGAGGCACGGATTAGCCTCATGCAAGATATGAAGGCAAAGATTAGCCTTATGCAGGTAGGGAGGCAAGGATTAGCCTCATGCAAGATATGGAGGCAAGGATTAGCCTCATGCAAGTATGCGAGGCATGGCTTAGTCCTATGCAAAGAGCGAGTAGCAAATAAGAGTAGCATATGTCTTAGCTGGAGATATATTTGGTATCTGATGGCCTGATTGACAGTGATCTTGTTACGTGTCTATATTTGCGGACGCTATTGCTACGTCAGATGTACCTGCATTCAAAGAAAAATTGTAAGTTTTGTGGGGGGAGGTTGGTTCGTGCTTCTGTCCGTTGGCCTTGCTTTGCTTCGTTCTGGAGGCCTTTCGAGTTTCCCTGGGTAACACCTGACTGTTACGGAAATAGAGTTTTCGAAAATACGCAATTATTGATTAAAAAAATAGAGTTATTTAGAAACGTATTGAAATATTAAGTATTTTAGATGAACTAGTGACTGTAACACATTTCAGAGACACTGCAGCCTTCTTATGTTAGAATTTTGAGGGTACTCCTCAAAATTCTGCCCCAGTTTGGTAGATGATTATTTGGCCGCTTGCGAGTAACGAGTCTTGTTGATCCTTCCTCGGAATTTTGAGAATCCTTCTCAAAATTCTGCCCTAGTTTGTTAACCGATTTCTGATCGTCTGGCATATGTTGGCGTTGGCTGGACTTGCTCCGGAATTTTGAGGGTCCTCCTCAAAATTCTGCCCCAGTTTCTGATCTTGGGGGAAATGAAAATTTTATTATGATATGACTGAACCCACAAGGCTGCCTACGTATCCCCTCTTAAACGGGAATCAGGTCAAGCGTAGTTCAATTACATCAAGATGAGGAAATATAAATAATCTAAGAATAGTATCTTTTGACTGCGTATGAATTGATTGGTTTTGGCCAAATTTCTCCATCCATTTCCAAGTATGAGTGCTCCTCCTGTCAGTACCCTGTGGACCATGTACGGACCTTACCGTTGGGAGAGAATTTCTCTTTGGCTTCATCTTTAAGTGGGAAAATCCTTTTCAGCACCAGCTGTCCTGGTGCAAATTGCGTTGGTTTGACCCTTTTGTTGAAAGCTCTGGACATTCTGTTATGATAAAGTTGACCGTTACATACTGCGTTCATCCTCTTTCCATATATAAGGGCCAATTGTTCGTAGCGACTCCTAATACATTCTACATCACTGAGTTCAGCTTCCTGTATGATTCCTAAAGAAGGAATATCTACCTCGGCTGGGATGACAGCTTCGGTACCGTAAACCAGCATGTAGGGAGGTTCTCCGGTTGATGTACAAATCGTAGTGCGGTACCCCAACAGAGCAAAAGGTAGCTTCTCGTGCCATTGTTTGTGTTTCTCTACCATCTTCCTTAGTATCTTCTTGATGTTTTTGTTGGCGGCTTCCACGGCTCCATTCATCTGGGGTCTATAGGCTGTGGAATTCTTGTGCTTGATTTTGAACTTTTCACACGTGGCTTTTCATGAGGCAAACCCTACGAGTTCAACCATACTAGTTTCACTCAAATCCGACTCCGAATCGGTGTTCAAAACTCAAAAATTCATATATGAAACTTTAGGCCAAAACCCCCAATTTCTTCTTTAAAATTCGTCAATCAAAAGCTAAAATCGAAGATAGATTCATGAAATATAACCAAAACCGAGTAGATAACACTTACCCAAATTCATATGCTGAAAAGAGCCTCGAAAAATAGCCCAATTCCGTGCTCCCCAACTCAAAATATGTTAAATGCACAAAACCCTCGTTTTAATATTGTTCTGCCTCGTTTATTGTGCCAAAAGATCCCGAAACTCACTTTTGATACCTCCAATAGATTCCTTGTGAAATTCTAGTCAAGTTAGGCTCTTGAATCACTCCATTTGACCTTATATTGAAGGAGATATGTTGGTTTTGAATAATTGAAAATAGTGCAGATTTTTAAATACGCAGCAGTGGCAACTTCGTAATTAATCTGAAAAATTTAGCAACCCAATTCTTAGTAAAATCCTCATACGATGTCCAAATTTGACGATTATTTTTGCTATAGCTCCGTAATTACGATATGGATCTGATGCTTTAATAAAAATAGAAATTGGAGCTCATTTGTTCAATGTGGTACCATTTATGCTTAAAGAAACGACGTTGAAACATAAGAAAAACGAGCGCAACACAACCCAAACCTATCCGAAACTCACTTGAGCCCCTCGGGACCCTGTCTAAAATACCAAAAAGTTTCATATCATAATACGGACCTACTCGATGCCTCAAAACACACATAACAATATCAAAACGACGAAATGCACCTCAAATCAAACTTAATGAACTTTCGAACTTTCGACTTCCAAAAACTCACACCGAAACATGTCAAATCAACTCGGAATGAATCCAAATTTTGCACATAAGTCCTAATACATCATACGGAGCTACTCGTTCCCCCAAACTGCCGAGCAAAGTGCAAATGCTCAAAACGATCGGTCGAGTCGTTACAGGTTTCTTATTATGGGTAAGTACAAAGAGAGGTGATGATTTTAGGGTTCATTGGGTTTCTTACGGTGATGATTTTGGGTAAGTACAAAGAGAGGTGATGATTTTGTAAGTACAAAGACAGATATAGTTTTCGTTGAAAAAAGGAAGAGTATCTTAAATGTAGGGGATTATGTGTAAATATTTAAGGTATGTTTCATTTCCTCCTTTTTATGATTTTGTATAAAACCAGTAAATATACGTATATAAAGTAATTAATAAGGAACCTAAATAAAGATAGTAAATAGGTTTCTATTATAGTATAGCTAGGTAAAAATCCCAATTAAATAATGCTAACAAAAGCCCAAACCAAAACCAAATCAATACTAATGCTAACAAAAGACATTCAATTTAATATTACGAATGGGAATGTATTGAATATCTATTTTTGGTTTTGCAATAATTTAGATAAAAATGCATAACCTATTTTTATTTTTTCTTTAGCGTTTAGTCATGTAATTAATACTCCCTTATTAGTCTATTTATTTTAGCATGACTTGGTACATTTAGATTATGTTTATTTTTATTATGACTTTTTAATTAGCAATATTTATATTGCATAATTTTATTGTCTTTATTGTTGAATATATTAGGATAATGCCATGACACATCTCATATTTTGTATTATTTTCTTGAAAAATACTTTATATAGTTGTATCTTACTAGGATTAAAGAAATATTTTGAGCACAAGTTATATGTTTTGTTCTACGACGATTTTACCGGAAAAAACCCGAATAACCCGAAAACCCGAGATTGAAAAATCCAAATTTTATTGGTTTGGTTTGGTCTTTAGATTTAATGACTCGACACAATTGGTTTGATTTGATAATTGTAAAATTTGAACCAACCCGACCTATGTACACCCTACACACACATATACCAAAAAAAGATAGTGTTCCCATTTTTTCATACTTGTTATTTATAGTATAACATGCTTAAATGATAAAACATTTCACTTCACATAGTAGTATTATCATTTATATTGGTAAAAGGTAACAAAGTAAATTGGATGTAAGACATGTATTTTCATTATGTTACCTTTGATTTTATTGTAAAAAGTATATTTACTAATATGAAGATCTAAATAATTTAATTCAATGTTCTATAATATTTTTAGTGTTAAAGAGTAGATAGTCTTTCTTTCTTTCTTCTTTCTTTTGTCCAAGGTTTATTGTATTTTTTTTTTGCAAACTTTAATATTGTCTAACTTGAAATAAAATCATAAAATCTATTATGAAAGAATTTTGGGGACTTAAATTAAAGCTTTACTAGTCTCCTAATCTAGCCACATGTCCATCGCCCTACTATTCTCAATCAAATTTTATAGAGTCTCAATTAAGATAAGACAACAATAAGTGAATGTGTATTTAGTTACCAAATGTAAATGAAACAGTTGAATAACACGTTCATGGACAATGGTCTATAAATAATTGTTGATCATTAATGAGGGCGGCTCAACGAAACTGGTGGCTTAAAACTAAAATATATTAAAAGACCCTAAAATTTCTTTCATAATATTCATATAATATTGAGACAAAAGAGTAGTGAGAGAACAACGTATAATATGCGGGTTAGCCGTAAGTCATATGGTATTGAACTCCCTATAAAAAAATATAGCATTAAATGAAAATGGTAAAAGGAATGAGCCTATTATCGATCTGTTTTGAACCTTATGATACTTGTCTCTGGATTTCTTAGTTAAAAAAAAAAAATAAGACACAAAAGAACTTGATTACTGATATGAAGATCTATCAAATGCGACAAAAAAGAATAACTAATTTAAAGAATTTGATTTGAAATTAGAAAGTAAAATAGTAAAAAATATAAAAAAGAAAGAAAGAAAAATAAAATTGATGAGAAGATAAATATATCATTTAATTTAGTGAGAGAAAAGTTTTATCTTATTAACTCATTCAATCATACACCAATCAAATTTAAATAAATATTAAAATTTAAAAGATTATCAATAATTATATAAATATAAATTATATATATTGTTATGAACAATAAAAGAAGAAGAAGAGTATTGCAGAGAAAAGTAGATGGAGAGGATTCTTATTGATTTGGGATGAATTACAATAGAATAGAACTCTCTATTTATAGGGAGAGGGTGACTTAGCCACCAAGCAATAAACCCTAGAATCTCTCTAAATATAGACATTCACCATAAATACAATTCTATTTATAACACTCCCCCTGAATGTCTATTCAACAAATAATGTGCCTCGTTAAAACCTTAACTAAAAGAAAACCCAATGGGAAAAAAATTTTAGAAAAGGAAAAAGAGTACACATGTTTAGAAATGCGCCTATTGGTTGCCTCATTAAAAACCTTGTAAGGAAAACCCAGTGGGACAAAACCTTGTAAGAGAAAAAGAGTGCAACGCGCATTAACTCCCCCTGATGAGAGCGTCAATTCACATCCTTGAGCCTTCGCATCCCAAACTTGTGCACCATCTTCAAAAGATCTTTGGTAGATATTTGATAAACAAATCAGCCATATTAACTTGAATGAATATATTGCACCTTGAAATCATCATTCTTGATAGAGATATAATGTCTTCATAAATATCGTAGAATGGCTCTTCAATATCTCCATAGAGATATCCTCGCTATCACATTATCATGCTTATAGTTATAGCAAGATACATTTGTGCATAAATTGCATTGAGGATGTAGTACTTCATGACCATGAATTCTATATGCTTTAAGCAATTTAAATCCTTCAGGGATTTTTAAGTCATATAAGCCATATTATAAATAGAACTTTAGTATGTCATACCAAGTNTAAGATATCGAAAACTAATTGCACATATCATTGGCTTCATACTTTCAAGTGTTTGAACTGAAGGTCCAAAACTATATGTCTTTCGTATGAAACAAATTCTATTCGAATTGTGTCTCTTCCATTTGGCCAATATTTTTGTGTCTATATTCGACAGACTTAAGATCCTCGTCTATACTTAGCGCTATTATAGATGTCGTCGACAAACATTTTATATCGGTTCCAACCTCCTTATTTTTCATAAAGACATGACATAGAGATCTCTTCTTTCATATTTTCAGGTACCTGAATCTCTCCTGAGATTTTATGAAGTGTTATGTCATGTGATCTTCTAGATCACTTGCCTCCTTTATTATGATCATTTGCTCATCTTCTTTATCAAGAAGTTTATTTGAAACCGATTGTCTATACGCTTTAAGCGTACTATAGACTTTGTCCTTCTAGGACTTAATAGGAGCATTTGCAATGAGAATATAGTTACTTTCTTTGGGTCAGCAAATGCGTCTGGCATGCTTTGCAATAAATCGCACATGAATTATCCTTTTATGAACTTCAAGTTCATATTATTTTATTCG
>NW_017670490.1:460471-465839 GCF_001879085.1 Nicotiana attenuata
TTGTCACATTCATATCATGAATGGACCATAATCTCTATATGTGCGTTTATAAAATCTCATGTCAAATCGATGACAAATATTTTTCACAGAGTGAAGGATTATTTTGAGAATCCTTATTATTCTCATTATCACAATGATGACGATTATAATTTCGTCTATTGCCACGTCCACATCCATTGATACCTTCACGGTAATAATTTTGTCTTCTTTCAGACTTGTCACATATTGCTATCACATTCTCTTAAGGGAATGAGAATGGAGCAAATTCAATGGGACGGGTTTTCACTTCTTGTGCTCACGATCATACATGACTTTGATCATGGCAAGACATAGAAATTTTACCACTTCAGGTGGTTATAATTTCTTACAAACTCCATTAGAGTTATAATCAAACTTTGTTGTCTTTGCTTGTATTTAAAATCAAAGTATAGAATAAAAGAGAAAAATACGGTAAAGTACTTACCTTAAATCCAGAATTTAACCATGAAAGAAGTTCATGGAATAATTGACAATCATTATGCTCAATCCCAAAGCTTCTACTCAATTGGTTAGAGTCTCGTGCTGATAACGTGTTATGAACAATAAAAAGAGAAGAGTATTGCAGAGAAAAGTAGAGGGAGAGTATTCTTATTGATTTGGGATAAATTACAATAGAATAGATTTGGGTGACTTAGCCATCAAGCAATAAATAGACATTCACCATAAATACAATTCTATTTATAACATATATATATATATATATATTATATAATGATGTAGTAGTACTTGATATTTTTGGGCGTTAAATATTTGGGGCCTAAGGCAAGAGTTCCATTTGCGTTATCCCCGCCCTTGTCCTCAAGGTATTGATCTGCGTATCTGTGCAAATATCTCCCAGAAATCGCTGTTGAGAGGTAACAACCACATATTTTCCCTTCATTTTGATTCATAAATGCATTAGTATGTCAGATTTCGTTTTCTGTTAGTCATTTAAGTGCCTATCCTCAATTAATTTGTAAACCGAGTAATCACTCCTTTGAACTTGAAATTTGTTTATTGTTATTTTTTTCACTTGGAATTATCTAGGATTGAGTTAATAATACTGTTAAAGTCCATCTCTGTTACTTCAAATTGTCCCGATTTGTTCCAAATGGGATAATTATGGACTTGACATCAAAATTCGATATGCATCTTCTATTTGAAGGGTTTCTTAGAACAGTTGCTGGTTTGCAGTAGGTGAGCATGCCTTTTTTGTAATTGGAAGGTAAAACTTGGATTATGTGTGATTTGATTGATGCTATGGCATTTTGTGGAGGCAATCTAGTTTCCATGTGTCGTTGGCTAGGTATTGAGTGATCTTTTTATAGGAGTACATCAAAAGTTTGTAATTGTATTAGCTTTCCTGTATGGTTCGATAAGATGATTATATCTGTTTTCGAGTTTCTGATTAAAACTTATAGTGATACTCATCATTAAGTAAGTAATAATAGAAGCATATTTATGACATTTTTATCCACTTTATAATCATCTAGCATGTTAAATTTTGGAGGCAGAGATTAGCCATTGTATATTTTAACTTATTATTGCTAGCCTATAAAACTCATATGATTTTGACCTACTCGAGAGATTATTTCACTTAGGTGATACTTATTTTTTATTTCCTTCTGTTCCTTTTTCCCCCTCTGGACCTTGTGTAATTATCTCTTCACGATTTGGTGGAGGCTGCAAGGAAGATTTCTGCCACAATGTTACAGTGGATGGGTGGGTCAAGGAGGAAAGTCTATACTGTAAGTGTCAAAGGAAATAACTTATTATCCTGTAGACATACCTGCATATTCCTGAATTTGGAAAATAAATTGTTTCTTTCTTTTTTCTTTTCCGGAAATAAATTGTTTCTTTCATGGGGTACTTTGGAAGCACAATTGAGCAAATTGCAGTTAGGTAGAACTGCAGCTCAATGCTAATTAGTGTGGTTTGTTAGTTGTTCTTTAGTAGTGCATGTTTCTGGAGTTGGTAATTGATTTTAACGTAAAAGTATGGTTAGCACAGGTCAAATGAGGAGTTATATAATGCATTATTGAAAGATGAAGATCACCCTTTAAAGATTGGGAGCTCAAACATACTCTTAAAAGAATTAAAATATCGTTAATCCATTTAGTCCTGGCAGAACTCTTCTTTCGAAAATGAAAACCTCTTACACTTTCTTTACGTGAGTTTAATGGTGTACAAGCCAGTTTGCAGATTTATCGTGATAATGTTCAACTCAAACCACCCCCCAAATTAAAAAGGAAAAAGATATAAGAAAAGTAATATTCATCTTTCCTTGAAGGGTATCAGCTTGCTCTTTTGCAAGTTTGATTTGTTTCCGTCATTCTCAGTAAGTTAATCTTATTGCTTTGGGAAATGTTCTCATACTGATGCTTTCTCTATTGACTTGTGTTATGATTTCACGGGATGGAAAAACATTAGTCAAGAAGGTCAACACAGAAAAGGTATTGAAACATCACACAACTGTCTTTATTTGATCTGATAATAGTTTTAGCTTTCCTCAACATCAACACTGATAAAGATTCTTAGAGAATGTAGTCTAACTCAATATACAGGGATTTTGATTAAGATGTAGTTGGTCTATCTTATAGGCAACAACAATACTTTGAGCAAAGAAAACGGCAAGAGCAGCAGAAAAAAGATGCAAGAGAGAGCTTCTTTGAGGAGAAAATCCGATGTAATCAGCTAGAAAAGAGTAGTCATTCACTGGATATTCGGAGTTTACTAAACTTATCTACAGCTTCTGGGGAACATAAGTCAAATGTCCACTCAGGTACATTGACCTCAATTTTTAACTCTCCAAAAACTTTAAGCATATTATAAATCCTTATGTGTGTTTTAGGGTGATTGGCAATAGCATTTGATGCTTGTTCATGTTTCTTCTTACGAGGTAGCTCAGAGATATTATGTAAGCGATTGTCCCTTTTGGGGCATCCGATAAACTTGGAATGATACGGAGATATTACGTGAGACATCTTACTTCTCAAAGAAGTTTGTATCTCAATCTGTTCAGCCTTTGGAGTTAAAATCCCTAAAATTTGTGAAAATCAAAATGAATGATGTGCATTTTCACTTTCTTCAAAACTCAAAGTAAACTTCTGAACTAGTTGCAAAAGTATGCATCTTCACTAGCATTTAATGTCTTTGAGCAATTAATTGCTATCAGGTACTGTTAGAATTCTTCTTTCATGAGTGTTTTTACTACCATTTCTAAGTCTTTCAGTGGTTTCAAACAACCTAATATACATGTTTTATCGACTAGAGATTGCAATATGGGTTTGACACAAAATTTGATTGTGCAATGTGAACATGTTAAATTGCATTTTGTCTATTTTCCTTGTGTGATGAGTCATACCTCTTCCCTTCAACTGCACGGCGATTCATAATCCCCCTTTTGTGGCCTAATTTTCTTTTGTATCACTATGTAAGCAAGGCATAGTTATGAGGGAAATGCCTTTACTCCGCACAATCAGATGCTACAGCGTTCTTCGGTGATTCAAACCAACGAAGTCATCTCTGTTGGCTCTCTTCAACAAAAGGAAGGTAGTGTACTACTGTACTTGCATTCTGGCAAAAGCTAGTTTGCGGAGGAGTATAATTGTTTTTTCTTGTCAATCGGACGTATTGTGATCCATTGTCCTAATAGGAACTTCACCAAGCTCCAAAGATTATGCTGCCTGCCCAAAGAAGTAAGTATGCTTACGTTGAGTGGATTATCCATATTGAATTGCATAAACATAAGATCTCATAGGTTTATCCTTGTTAGATTGCATAAATATATAAAAAAAAGAACTCCTTAAGGAATCTTGTTTGAGTAAATTATTTTGAATGAAAGGTTGCTAAACAAGTGCAGATAGAGAAGCTTCGAGTTCATGCCTGGCTTAGATGCTAGCAACTTGTTTGGATGCCTAGAATCTCCATGAACTGCATTCTTTTAGTATTTCACATGTTTGGTTGTAATGTCTCGGAAATAATTTTTTTTGTTGAAAAAAGTTCAATTAATCATTGATGTTGCTCAGTACATCAGTTGGGGCACCTGGATGTCATGCGAAAGCTTTGTACAACACTGATGACAAACTGAATCCACTGATGAGCTCTACAGGCATGCGTGAGTACTATAAATGAATACTGTATAGAAGTGTTTGCCTGTAAGCTTGTAGTAATAAACCTATACAGAGAAAACTTGTTGAAATGGCTTGTCAAAATATATTAAGCAATAGGGTAAAAACATTCTGATTGGAGACCATTCCTTTTCAATTTCAATTTGTTAATACAGTTGGAACTTGAAAGTACAAATTCAAAATATTAAATCAAGGTATCCTTTTGACTATACGTGATAGAAGTTTATCAACTGCATTTAATGGCGTACTCCAAAAAGCACTTCCTAAGAGAATTCTCTGGTTTGAAATGCCAGAGCTGAAAAAATGATTCCCATATACTAAACTGTCATCTCATCTAATTTTGCAGAGCTATCTATCATTGATATACTTGGTGATGATGGACCGAACTGCGAGTTGGAAAGTTCAACTCATGAAGGCCATGTTGCATTTTCGATTGAAGGTACATTCGATGGTTGACCACGAATCAATTACATTTATTTTCTTTTGAGAGACTGATAGCTTATCCACAAACAGTAAGAAAACGTCAATTAACTTCTTTCACTTTCCTTTCTACTTTATGCTCTTTATAGGAATCATTTTACAAATATCATAGAGTAGTTATTTTCTAGCAATTATTTCTTCATTTTGCTTTCTACTTTATGCTCTTTATAGGGATCATTTCTAGTTTGCAGGGAAAAAGAGTGAAGAAATATCTTTCTTTACACGTGCCTTTGGTTCTTTTAAGATGGATACAATGTTAGAACCCGCGCGATGCACATATAATTTTAAAGAATGTTAATCTTATGAAACTATAAACTGATATATCATATTGTTTCGATAAATTTTAGTTGCTATTTTATTTTTTAATACAGTGTGCGGAAATATAACAAAATTCATATAAATATAAAAGGTACACATTAGTATATCGTAATCAAATAAATTATTTGTTCCATATTTTATTCTTTATTAAATTAGAAAATACTTAGTACTTACATTTACTAATGTAACTTTCTATTAACTTTTAAATTGGGTTAATATTTTGTCACTATTTTTCTTTTAATATAACAGCGATATATATTTTCTTACTCTGAAAATATTTATTTTTATACTTATGTTATACTGTTCAAAATTCTTCAATTGTCTAAATTTATCAAAAATATTTTGAGTGTTATTTACTTACCTTTTACTTTTTAAGAAAAAATTAATTCAAAGCATAAATATCTTAAGATTATCTTTACACC
>NW_017670490.1:465859-589617 GCF_001879085.1 Nicotiana attenuata
CCCCTCCTCCCTACATTCTTTTCTACTGTAATACTTGATTAGTTTTCTCATTTTATATTTTACTTACAACTAAAATAATGCAATATTTTTTTTACTAAATTATAATTTTGAATTCATCAAACGTATAAAGAGATAAGCCTCCTTATATAAATAATTGTTATTTTGTGTTATATAAATATTTTTAATAATTGTTATTTTGTGTTATATAAATAATATCCTTATATATAAATATCCTAATGTTATCTTTATATTTTTGTTATTTTTCAATATGCAATTATGAGTTTATTTAATAACTAAAATTTCTTAATATGAGAAATTTAATTAATATATACATTTTAACGCTATCGTTTGGAATTTTTTTTAACTTTTTTAATGTTCTTCATTTATGACTCTTTGTTTATTATGACTTTAGTTATATGTATATATATAATTTTTCTCATCATACTTCTAATAATAATAATTATATTTCTATATTTTTCTTGAAATTTATAGATACAAAAGAGAAGGAGAATTTAGTTTAATTGAATATCATATAATGAATATAGTTTTGTATAATGAATAGTATTAGTTTTTGTTCTATACTATTTTAATTTTTTTGCCATTTAGTATTTATCTATAGTACAAGTATTGTCATATTATTTTTTAAATGGGTGATGCTGAATTAGTTCAAAGTTTAAACTGATTTTTTTTTATTATATGTCATAAATCTAATAATAATTGTTATAATTATTGTTTTAGTATTACTTTCAATAAGTAATTAAATTAGATTCTCCTTCCCTTTTATGTTTAATATGAAAGTTTGACTTTTAATTTTTCATTGAGGATTTGAGGTTACTATATAAGAATTTAAATTATATTTTTATATTTTTATTTATTTTTTAGAACTATGTCAATTGTCTATGTTTTTATTTTAGTTTTATCTATTATAATAGGCTGAATACATACACAGCCCCTCAAACTTGTCTCATATTTCCACCTAGACACTTATACTGAGACTTGTACCTATTAGGCACTTGATCTCTATTAAAACTGTACCCATTAAACACCTTGCAGACAATAAACTGAAGATATAAAATGCGTGGATTACACGCTGCTGATGTGGAGAAAATCACCAATCATAAAAGGACACATCAGAAGGAAAAAAGGAAAAAAAGAAGAAAAACATGGAGATTGGAGACAACTGTCTCCTTCTTCACGCCACCGAACTCCTCCATTGTAGACACCCACTGAACTCCACCTTCAGAATCCACACAACACCATCAAATTTCTCTGTCTTCCATTTTCAAATATCATAACAAGAAAGAGTACACGATTATTTTTGGTAGCTTTCCTTCCGTTAATCTTGTTTAAGGCATAGTTCCAAGTTTGATTTTAAGCCTCTGATTATCGGTTGACTAGAAAATTGATCTGAAACGTTACTGAGATAGAATTTCGACTTGTAACATTGTGGTTACGAGTTTGGAGGTGAAAATTTTCAAGGAAAAAAACCCTGCAGTGTTGGGAATTGAGTCGAAGATTCGAATGGTGGAAATTCATTCAAAAATTAAATTGAAGCTGGGAAAATTGATTGGAGCTTTTTCTTGCTTGGAAATCGAGATATGTGCTGATTTTGGAAGGCTTGGGGACCTATATATTCGGAAAAATTTCATTGTCCATATCCAGCTGCAGTCAGCTATTGTCGGTATTTGGCGATGACTCCGGTAAAGGTTCTCCTGTAGTGCTTCAGTGCTGCCACTGCAGTCATCTGCTAATACAGAGAAGATAGAGATTAGGTAGAAGGGTTAGGGTAGTGTTTGATATGGTGTGAAGGTAGTGGTGCTAATGGTATATGATGATGGCGGTGGTGAAGTTGGTGGCGAAGGGAGAGGTAAAAAGAAAAAAATCAAAAAATTAAAAGTTATGGCATTCCACGCTCCAAAAATCTGTGTTATGCACGTACTATGCCATCTCAGCAAATTATGCCTAATAAGACAGTTTCAATAGAGATTAAGTGTCCAATAGGTACAAGCTTTAGTTTAAGTGTCTAGGTGAAAATATGGGACAAGTTTGAGGGGCTGCATATGTATTCAGCCATTATAATATTTTCTGATCTTATCCATATAGCATGACCATATGAATTATTATTCGGAAAAAAATCATCTTAAAAATCAAATAAGCCTTATTCTTTTATATATATATATATATGTATATATATATATATATGTGTGTGTGTATATATATGTGTGTGTGTGTGTGTGTGTGTGTATATATATATCTATACTGAAATTATTTGTTACATATTTTTCCTCCTTTTTTAGTTCCTTGTCCATGTTAATAAGTTCAACCATAACTTAAAATTGTTCATATATCATTGTCCGCTATTCCTATCATTATTTCTTCATTTTTCTTTCTACTTTATGCTCTTTATAGGGATTATTTCTAGTTTGCAGGGAAAAGGAGTGAAGAACTATCTTTCTTTATACGTGCCTTCAGTTCTTTTAGATTGGATATTTGATGAAATGCCTTTTTGTCTGCTAGGTTTAGGTAAAGTTGAAATGTCTACACCATTCCATTCACCGCAGGTACATCGCAGGTAATTGTACAATATGCATCAAGAATAACAGAACATGAATGATAATTTTGCAAATACTATCTTTGCGAGATTTTATGACAACCAAAAAGGGATAAATGGCTTCCTCCTGAATAAGTAGTAGTTAGGAGTACCTTTGGAAGTCAAGATTATGGATAGGTTTCAAATTTAAAACCGGCTGTGAAAGCTGCCTCTACCAGTTTTATTGACTGGAAACAACGTCTGCATATTTGGACAGTTTTGAGGAGATCATCTGGCTGTTAACAGATCATCATAGATGATAAAATTGTATGCTTGAACCAAGTCCTCTTTGCCACTGACATAAAGCTTCCGTAAACAGAGGATGATGCATTAATGTTATGGATGTAGTTTAAAGTAATGTTGCATCCAGCATGAAGGAACTCCAGATTCCAGTAGAGGTTCTTAAGTATTTCCAGATGAGCAAATCCTTGATAATGCTCACTTGGTAAGCTGAGGTAATCTAGCCACTGGAAAGTGCTCTGAGTCCCTCTATGGGATACACAGTGTGCTTAAGGGTTATGTATTTTAAAATCAAAGCCATAGATATATGTTCAATCAATGCATGCATACCTCATGCTTATATTACATTTTGGAATACTAGAGAGGATTCTTTGCAAGTACTAGACACCTGATTGATTCTCAGGTTGCAGTATTTGGATGCACCAACGTTCAATGGAAAAGTCAATCTAACATAGGACCTTAAATTGGCATACTTAATAGTCTAGCTCTTCATGCTTCAATAAGCTGATTCATGGACACATTTTATGCTTTATCGCTATCACCACACAGAGTTGCATGGAAATCTTTGAAGTAGCTCCTGCTAAATGCTGCTTTATGTTGCATGACTACAGACCCTTATCATGTGGTAGGTCCTCACCCCCAAGGGCTAGGAGAAAAGCTCATTCATTTGACTACCTTAACAGAGGGACAAATGGCATTGAGCGTGAATTGGTGAGAGCACTTCCTGATGCTATTTTCATTCAGTTACGGTTGCTAGCTCACTGCATGTTTTATGACCAGCACTTCCTCTCTGAGTTTATCTCCTTCTACCTTTATTAGTCTCTCCTTTCCATGGGATGTTGGACCATTACCTGTATAAATCTTAGTGCTTCTATTACTTCATTTCCCATAATTGTAAGCTTACTGCTGTATTTCTTTCTAGCTTCACTTTTTGTCTGGTGTGAGTAGTTAGGATAAATGTTTTCTTGATGAAAAAGCAGGAATTTGGCTTTTATGAGCATATGCCTATTTGTCTACAGTTATATAAACTCTACTCCAGATCTCATGCTTAAACCAATATGTAACCATCATATCAACCTGTTTTGAAACATAGCACTCATGCCCTATCTCCACTTTCTGTCACTATCATATCTCACGTATCTTCATATCCAACCAAACACATAAAAATGATTTAGGAAATAGTTTTCAAGGTTCTATAATAACCTTATGCCACACCAAACACCCCCCCCCCCCCCCCCCATCATCTACTATACCTTATGGTATCAAACGGGTGTAGGCTTTACCGATGGTTAAGTAAACCGAGTTCCAGGCTTCCAACAACTTTATGTTTCCTTTTAGTTTCAGTATGTCTAGTTTTTAAATGGTGGACATGCCTCAGCTGTATCTTAAATTCTACAGATTCCGTGTTTATTGCTTCACTTGATATGTACAGCGATTTTTTATGCTCTTGATCTTGAAAAATGAGGAAATACCTTTATTCTATTCCATTCCATCATATTTTCGATATAGGCATGTTTTTTTTTTTAAAATAAACCCCTCACCGTATGAAAAGAAAAACAAAAAAACAGTTGGTTATTTGTAGCAGTGTCTGGGCTTCTGGCAATGCAGATGTCCTTCCATTATACCTGCCCTAATTGGTTGTGTGGACGCACCACAGGATAGCATGATGGTGGACGTAGAACTACCTTTTTGTACGAGTCCTTTAAACAGATCCTCTTGCTCCAGGGGAACAGCAGATTTACGTGGCAGCACGGAACAGGAGTTACTAGATACCAAATGGTTCTCCTCTAGTGATAACAATTTCACTGATCTGTACACTTTTGAGAATGAAGAAATCTTCGGCAAAAGCAAGGAGAGTTCAAACACAATTTGGAATGGTAGGGTCCTTAATGTCTTCTCATCTTTTCTGGCTTCTATGTTAACATTTCCATAGTGGAGTTGAGTTGGTTTCTTGAGTATCTTTTTTATTAGGGTAAATCGCTCTTCATTTTTAGTGGAAAAAATGTATAATTTAACTTTGAAATTCTTTAGTGGCGCTTGCTTTGAAATTTGCAAACTCAGTTTTAGGAAAAAATCTGTTTGAACTATTGGACAAAAAAAATTCCAAGAATTTTACAAGCTAAAATGAACATCACATTAACAACATGGTAACTTGTCCAGACGTTTACGTTTTCATACATATATCTTTTGAAAACTTGAATATCCGGCATTATATTTGACAGTTCACGAATACTAATCATGTTTCTGCCAAGAGGCATGCAGAATTAATACTTGTAGCACAGAGTTCAAATTTGAAGAAGTGCTTTTGAAGTTGCTTAAAATTTTCACACTTTTTTGCACTTCCACATCTTCTAAGGTTTTGATTCGTTTAACAAGTGGCATAACTACACCGTCTTTTATGTTGCATCCAGCAGATTCCAGCTTTCATGAAGATTGTGGTTCACCACGCAGGAGCTACTTATATCATTTTGATGCTAGTTCCTCTGATTTTTGGAATAACCAAAGTTGTGGGATGCAAGAATTCAACTTTGAGGACTGTTATTATGGGAGTTCATCCAATTCTTTTAGTGCCAGAAATTATAGGAAGCAAGGCAGTTATGCTGATGACTTGTATCATCAGAAGCAAAGGTTTCTCATATGGTACTTCAATTCCTAATTTGACGGTATTTTTTGTTCTATACTGAGCGCGTCTTGTCCTTGCAGGATCAGAACGAGAGCCAAATCAGAATTCAACATAATAGGTGCTTTACACTTCTGCTATCGGAGATGCTCTTTAAAAAGCTGTACACTATGATCATTTTAGTTGTTTTGCTTCTCGAGTTTTGATTAGAAGGTCAAGTTTGAAAACTATGAAGAACTGTTCAATATGGGGAACTAAAATGTAGTGTTATTGAATTGTTATTCGGACAATACTGAGAGTATAGCTTGGTCCAATATGTCGCATTTTCTGTGGTTATCACGTGTTAATCTCACTCAAACAGATTCACCTACTCCCTATTCCAAGCACTGTAAACCAGAGATTATCAGAGATTTCAGTGTCTCAAATGGAGAATGGTAAGCACATTTTTCTGTATATGTGTGAGGGGGGGGGGNGTAGATGTGTGAGGGGGGTTTTTTGGTTGGTTAAAACTCTTTTATTTCTGGCTGGCAGGTTTTCCATGGGATGTACAAATCCTCATTTTATGGATTATATAGACCATGCTGAGGGGACGCGGTTTGCAAATGAAGATGCAAGGGACAATTCAAGTTTATTGAGGTTGCCATTTGAAGTTCTTTCAGTTTACTGATCTCTCTTCTGAGCCTTTCAATTACTAATGAACTGATCCAGTTTTGTTCTCATGGACATACTGGCTTCTATTCAGCGAAGAATCATCTTCGTCCACTGCAGGTCAATGTCGTTTGTACTTATTGCCTTATTGACTTGAGCAATATAATCAGTTTATTTTTTTCTTTCTCATCCAGTGGTGGGTGGCTTAGACAGACAACAAAAGATGAACTCAAATAATAAAAGGAGAAGCCAGGATATATCCGATTGGAGCAAGGAGACCAAGTTGTGTGAGAAGTTATTTGCTAAGGGAAAAAACTGCAACAGGAATGATATTCAGCAAGGGAAAGATATGGATGAGCCAACGGAGTTATCATGGCCACTGAACCAGTCAAGTGCAAAGGCAGCTCATTACCATCCTGCTTTCTATGAGAAGAGGTCAGACCTGAACAATGATGGACTGAGGGAGGCTAGAATTGATCCAGGAGAGCCAAATTCAAGATCCAGATCTTTCTTCCAAACTTCAAGGTCCAAAAAACATGTATCCACATGTTCAGACTTATCGATTGGAGATGCCCTTAGTGACCAGGAGCCTAAGTTACACACTGACCAACCGAACCTCAAAGGGTCTATCAAATATCCTGGTGAATATGCTTCCTCATGTTTTATGTCTGAACCAATGATTTTTGAACTAGATAGCCCCAGGTGCGCCTACCAGAACTTGTTTCAGGACCCCAAGAAGGGCTGTGGGTCTGAGGATTCATTGCATGTTCTTGGTTCCCGGGGCACAGTTACAGGAAGTGTTGTAAGAGATGTAGGTACGAGACCTGATTTCCTGAGAGGTGGAGATAAAGGTGTTGATATGCAGGCATTTGATAGCAGGCAAGTTGACCCAAAAACTGAAGTTTCTGGCCGGTGCAAGGGTTTGTCTTCAGGAAAGGAGAAGTCATTGGATGGATCAGGTTCTGTCAATAAGTGTAGTGTCTGTGAGGAACCAAAAGAAAAAACTCCAGAAGTGGACAGGACAAGATTGTTTAACTATTCTGAACGTGCAGAA
This sequence comes from Nicotiana attenuata, assembly GCF_001879085.1. Taxonomy (NCBI): domain Eukaryota; kingdom Viridiplantae; phylum Streptophyta; class Magnoliopsida; order Solanales; family Solanaceae; genus Nicotiana; species Nicotiana attenuata. The sequence continues at coordinate 473,012 of NW_017670490.1, forward strand.
GAAACATCTTCATCTGTAGAGATATCCACTGTATTGAAGGGGAATCAAGACAGTTCAGATAAAAATCAGGACAGTTCCAATAAAAATCATGACACTCAATCTGCACTTAGATTTCAAGCAGGAGATGGAGGTAGAAATTCTCTTTTTTGATCCTGATCTTTAGATGCGTCTTATGAGAATAAAAAATGTTTTTGTGCTTTGCCAGTTACAGAAGCAGACAGCAGGTCTCCAGTTACAGAAGCAGACCGCCAGTTACAAAGTCCCAGTGTTCCCCAAAATGGTCAGGTTATGATGCTTGAAGCTGTGTCCTTCAATTTTTACATGTGCAGTTTTTGAAGGAAGCACAAGCATAAAGAACTTAGACAACGGTACAATACTCTTATCAAGTTTAACTAGATAAACATTCTAATTCAAATAGTTTGGTCTTTTAGCATTTGATGGTCATGTGTTTTCGCTACAGTTTACACGCAAGCTATTTTGTGTTCTAGTGATGCATGACTGCTATGACTATTTAACGTTTAGAACCAGATTTATGTTCAGTTTTGATGCATGTGCGACATATTTGGTGTTTGGTAGAGAGCACGTGCTTTTTAGCAGAAGTAAATTGGGAAAAATAAGAGGGACTGATGGGATCGTTTCAAAATAGCTAATAAAAAATTAGATAAAGAACGATGATGTCACAGTGTTTTTACTTTCCCTTGAATCAATAGTCAATATTCCCTAGTGGCAGTCAAAATTTCTGGTCCCTTTTTCCTTTAGCTTTCCTCTTGTGTCTTCTGCATCTTCGAGCCACTGGATACTCTATTTATTTAACTGACTAAAGTAAATAATGTCAAATGCCTGCTATTAATGCACGCTAAGAGGCATACTGAGATAATGCCGATCAAGCTATATATGGTCTATTCTAGCCTGTATGCTTTTATCGTCTGAATAGTCTTAAAAAGATAGAGATGTAAGTTATAAAAGAAAATCCTACTATCTTCATTTAAATAATAGAAGAGGCTCGTATTCTGTTTCTTGCTTCGGTTTTTAAAATTTTTAAACAGTTCTTATAATTTCAGAAAACTTTTCCAGGGATTCATTCAACACTGCTCCATTAGGCTTTTTTTTCCTCGTCCCTGTTATATGACGAAACGAGTAACATTATAATGAGACTTTTAAAATTAGAACTTGCAACTTCATTACAGATGGAGTAAAAGAGGAAGTAAGAGAACATCCATTTCAAAAACAATAATCACACACAAAATAAAGGAGGAACATTAGATTTGTTACCTTTGTATGAGGAGGTAGTGAGTAGCCTCTCAATGATTTTCCGGTCCACCAAATTGTCATCCAGAGCCAAAACATGCGGTTTCTCTTCATCGTCGATCACCATTGACAATGAAGATGAGGAAAAAGCCATTTTTCTTCTCTGCATAATGAAAGCAACCCAAATACTTTGGAAAAAGAGAGGAAATACAATAAAACAAAAAAAGACACAACAAACGATATGCAAATGAAATATAATATCCTTCTCAAGGACAACGTCGAAGGTACAATTTGTCAGTATATGGGTTTGTGAGATAGGTCTGAGGAACAAAAAGAGAAGGGTGTGCAGTTATTTCTTAGGGAGTGTCAACAAAAAAAAAAAGATGCTACCTTTGGGAACTTGATATACAGAAGACAGTGGCATACAGAAGACTTTTTGTAACAAATGTCAACATTTGAAGAAGTAAATGAATAAATTATTATAATAATAAATTTTATTTTACTTGATTTATATGTATAAAATCAGTAAAAAATTTGGCGAAGCGATGTCATATGACACAGCTTGAGCCCATGTATATCCGCCCCTGTCCAGAAACTGATGAAGACAGAGAAAAGTCTTTGTCGTATATTTAACGTGAATAATGAATCGAATATAGCGGCTATAAGAAAGTTGAAATTTTTGGAGGTTTTCTTTTACAAGCAGAGTAATCAAACTAAAGTTAGAAATGAAAAAATTAAGACCACAGTGGACAATCATTGTTACGATTGTTCCTTTTTTTGTCGATTGTATTAATATATGTAACTTTGATTTCATCTTTGGTAACAATTGGGAGTTTGAGTATCTATTTCTCCTGTCAAATCATGACAACTAAGGATTGCTGGTAAGAATTACTCTTCAATTACCATGAAAGCGTGTACGTATGTTTATAGTATTGTGAACTACACCTAGTTTGCTGGAGAGAGACAATGCAGAGAAGCACTTTTCGAAGAGAGTGAAAGAAATCTCCCTAACTCAGAAAGGTCCAGACTGCACTGAAGAACAAATTGCACAACCCAAGAAAGACTAAAAGAAAATCATGTATTGATCCAGATAAATCTATTTTTTATTAAAAAATCAAAAACGAAGAATTTTATGACTTTATTGACCTGACCAGAAAAAAAGAAGTTTTTCAATTTTTTATGATACTTCTAAGTGTGGACTTATTCTTGTTTATCCTTATTAATTAAAACCTTAACAAAGTTAAGGGTTTATCCTTGTTTTTCTTTGTCAAATTGGTAATTGGTGGTTGCTATGACGTTTCAAAGTTAAAGATTTGGTAAGACAAGTTGCTATGGAATAAATTGATTCTCTCGTCCCAATTAATGATGTTTGTTCTTTTTTGGTCTGTCCAGAATATTATGAGACTTTTTTATATTTAGAAATAATTTAATTTTATAAATATTATTAATTTCTCGATAGGATAATCTATAGCCACATAAATATTTATGTTTTTTAGACTATAAATTTCAATTTCCCCCCTTAAATTCCGTACCCAATAAAACGACATCCTTACATTTTGGACGGAGGGAGTGATAAGTAGTTACTATTAGCAATATATACTAAATAGAGTTATCGAGGAATCTTTCTCCCTTTGTCCCAATTTGTGTGATCTCCTTTTCTTTTTAGTCTGCCAAAAAGATATGACATATTTTTATATTTAGTAATAATTTAATTTTAAAATGTTCATTCTACTCTTAATGAAATAATTTATTATCGCATAAATATTTATGGCTTATTTAGACCACAAGTTTTAAAAGTTTTTTCTTTCGTAAATTTTTATTTTTAGTCAAACATCATCACATAAATTGGAGTGGAAGGAGTATATGCTACTTCATCCGTCTCAAATTATCTGTTGTGTTTTTCTTTTACACGCTCCTTAAGAAACATTAAACTATTTCACCCTTATTTATGCCTTAAGATATGATCTATCTTCATTAAATATTTATTCTATTTCTATGTTGTATCTCCTTTTCAAGAACAATTACTATTACGGGTAAAATAGGAAAAATATAATTTATTTTGTCTTGAACTTCTAAAATGACAAATAATTTGAAATAACTATATTTAGAAATCACGACAGATAATTTGGAACGGAAGAAGTATTAGTCACATCCTTGTATTATCCAAAATTTGTATTATATTGACTCTTAACTCCAACTGACTGATCTATGGTCATGTTCATGTACATGACTTTATATGTTGGTCACAATTAGGGATGGCAAAGTGGTTAAAGAAAATAGTTAACTACCCATATTATCCATTAAAAAATGGGTTGGATAATGAACTTTTTTTAAACGGGTCAAATATGAATAAGAACCATATGGATAGCTAATGAGTTTAACTTTTACATTTGTAAAACCTCAAATTGAGGGTGTCTCGAGTTTGGGAGATTAGGTTCTTTCAAAAGTGATCATATTCGTGAAGCCATGGATAATATGGTTACCCATATTATCCGCCGGTTAACCTATTTTTTATCCATATTAAATATCGACCCGCTCGGATAATTTGTCTGTTTTTTCATTACCTATTTTCGACCCGTCCCATATCCGCCCCGCCCCGCCCCGCCCGCTTACCACTCCTAGTCACAATGTGTTTCATGATTGTTAGCGTGTAATGAAGAAATGTGGACATCCCTTCTTTCTAAAGTTTGTCCACTCAAATCAACATGCTTTTAAGCTTTTATTATTTCTACTGCTTGCTTTTACATATTTCATTATTATGGTTCATCATGTTGTTAATCCCACAGTTCAAAGTCAAAACCCCACACAGAAAATCCCTTTTCACTTTGCATTTTATATGAGTAAGCTTATGTACTGACAGTGATAAGTTCTTTACCCGACTTACAACAACTGATAAAAAAGGCAGTCTGGTGCAATAAGCTATCGTTACGTGCGAGATTCAGGGAAAGACTGGACTACAAGGGTCTATAGTAAGCAGTCTTACACTATATTTCTGCAATAAGTTGTTTCCACAGCTTGAACTCGTGATCTTCTGATGATATGGAAGCAACTTTACTAGTTACGCCAAGGCTCTCCTTCGGCCAAGGCTCCCCTTCTTACAACAACATATAAATGTCTGTAATAAACATAGTTTACTCATCTAAACGATAAAGTAAGTAACCTGTTTTTAAGGGTGATCCTCCCGATAAACTGATCGTACCCCGAATCAATAGGGAAGCTTAAGAGAATCATGTTGAATAAACTCGGCAAAATGACCATGTAAATTCGGGAGTAGAGGTGTTCTCCTATCTTTTGATTAGGAAAGCGGCACATACTAGGGGGACTTTCTGAATCTCTAATGTTCAAAAAAGAAAATTAGAACAGAGGGAAAAGAATAGGAAAAGGAAAGAAGTCTCATTTATAGAGCAGAGAGAACAAATTAATGGTCAGCATTTAACTATATCTTCCTTGGCCTAAGCACAATTGTATCAGTACAAAAAACTTCAAAAAGATGTTCAGCTTACAAAAAGAATTAAATCTAAAAATTAAATTCAAATATCATGAGAATTATAGTCATGTTCAATAGTTGGAACAGTTCTAGTACCAGCTGCAGTTGGAGCTCTCACATGTCCAACCATAGAAACTTGTAAAGCTTCTTCTTCATATGCTCTTCTAACCAATTCCTCCATTCTTGCTTTCTTCTTCACCTTCACAAATATTGCAATCAGTAGCAAACCTAAAAGGAACGCGCCCAACGCAGCTCCAATCGCGCTCCCAATGGCTAATTTCCAATTACTTGCCCTTTTATTTTTCAATGGCATTAGAGGTGACTCAATAACCAAACCAAAATGTCCTTGTTTTTTAGCAGCACAAACATTTTGTGACACTTGTTTTGTTAGTGTCACCTTTCCGTCGCGCTCAAAGCTAGCACATAATGGTATTATCCCTGATTTACTAGTATCATTTACTAGCTTTATTGTGTTGCTAAAATCAATTGTGATTGGAATTTTATCAGATTGAATTGTAAGTTCAAAAGGGGTTGTAGATGTTACCATATCATCACCAGCATTGTATGCTAATAGGCCTAAAACAGGTGAAATGAGTTGATAACCTGATAATTCATAATTGTCATAGTATATAGAAGACCAATTGGATCCAAGATTTTGTCTAAGTATGAGAACTCTTTCAACACAATGTTGGATACTTACCCCAATAGGTAATTTGAATTCTTTGATTTTGGCACCATATCTTGTTAAACTGCCACATCGATATCTAACTGAATCGACTCTGATCCCTGTAAGGTTGGCTGGTAAATGTATCGCGTACAATTTTGCTGTTCTGAAGTTCTTGCTATTGTAAGATCGAAACGTGTAGTCTCTGAGGACTAAATCAAGAAGTCGTGCTGATTTTATGGCTTGTCCTTGACTTGAAAGAGTCGCGGTGAATGCCAATGAAAGTAATATCAAATATAGATAAAGAAGTGAGCCCATCTGAAGAAGGAATTGCCTAATGAAGTACAGATTCTTGTGTTTTTTCTAGCATTGATCATCAAAAAGAAAATAGAGAGGCTATTTTTGCACTTGACAATGGAAAATAGGATGGAGATGATGGGCTTTCTTAGGGCCAGAGAGAAAGATGGAGAAAAGAGAAAGTACTATGTGATGTTTCTTTCATAATAGTATGTGTTTTTCAGGCAATATAAGTCTATAGTAGTGTGTTTCTTTCTTTTCTTTTCCTTTTTCCACTTCTCCCCATTCTTAGCTAGACTAGGGGCCATAATCTTGAAATAAAGTTTCTATTCCAACCGTTTCAATTTATGTGAACATATTTTCTTTTTACTCCGTGTAAAAAATAATGATCATTTTTTATATTTGGAAATAATTTACCTTTATGCAATGATTTATAGTCACACAAATATAAGTGTCTCATTTTATACCACAAGTTCAAAAACCTTTTTTTTTTACCTCTGTGCCCAATCAAATATATTTGCATGAATTAAAACATAAAGAGTATTTTAATAAAGGTATACTTTGTGGCGAAGTTTTGACTAACTTTAGTTTTCTTTTCTTTCTTTCAAACTTTTGAGGGAGTATGAGCTGTTACTTTAACATGTAAATTTGAAAGTAATGCAACTTTTCAAATTATCTTTGTGGGTTGAAATATAGTGTAAGAATAGAGAGGAGGGGTGTGTGGTTGGGGGGGGGGGGGGGGTGTGGAGTCAGGTGACAAAGGCTGGAGGAATGATTTTGGAGGTGTGGATATGATGATGGCAATTCATGTCAAAAAAGGGAAACCCCAAAAGAAAGAGGCGTGCTTAATGAGTGAGATGAAGGGCAACTAGACAAAAGTCTCTTTGTGTTACCTTATGGCATTAAAATATTCTATCTTTTGGTTTCATTACATGTCTCCTGGGGCGGATTTAGAGTGCGGAAGGGGTTCGGGTACTGCATTGTATATATAAAGTAAAATCTATTTTATATATCTATATATTATATTTTAAATCCGTATTCCATAGCCTAAACGCATATAGCTCAGTAATCATGAGGTTGCTGGTTCAATTTCCACTGATCATAGTGTCCCACTCCAATGAATAATTTTTTATCGTGGCAAGGAACTTCTATTCTTTCAAAAAAAAAAAAAAAAAAAAAAAATTTCAAGTCTGAGCTTGTCTTGAATCTATCGCAGAGCTCTTGACTTAGTTATTTAGGTTCCGGTATTTCATCTCATGTTGTAAGTTTTTATTTTAAGAATATGGTGCATGTTTATCAGAACTGTCAAAATGGGTCAGCCCAGCACAACTTAGCCCAAGTCTCGCAGGCTTTTCAATTCGGTGGATTAGGACGGGCCGACCCTCCATCTAAATGGGCCTTAAAATGACAAGCCCAACCCAATCCTAAGAAGGCCGGGGACTAGGATGGGCTGGCCCTTCAATTTATTTTTAGAATTATTTTTCCCTAAATCTTTAAATATTTCTTCATACATAGTTTCTTAATCATATGAACAACTTCTGTTTGTTTAGAGCGTACAAGAATCTTGATATTTGACAAGGAATCTCGTAATTGAAATGCAAATTCTATATCTCTGACTCTTCTTTTTTTAATGTTACATGAATATTTTTTTTAATACTTTTCTTTCACTTTCCTCATGTTCAAGGATTGTTTCAATAAGTTTATATGTGAGATTTTTTAATTTAAATTTAATATCATTTGCTGATTTTATCATTATAGTCCATAGAATTTTTAAAATTCATGAAATTGGCTAGTGTTATCAATTTTCTATGGGTATTAAAACTTGATCTTTTTCTAAAGTGAAGAACAGTTTAATTATTAATAATATATTAAAGTAACCAAATTAATCATTGGTCATTAAAGTAATATTTTCTGCAAATTTTTTTTTGCCACTTAAAATTTTCCTATTTCGTTGTTAATTAAGCAAGAGCAAAACTAATCTTGTCATACTACATGCATATTAAAAATCTAAATTCTAGTTGATATGGACGGGTCAATGAGCAATTTAAGGTTAAGGAATATAGTTAATAATCTTTTAAGTTTGTAGTTTATATTTTTTTTTAAATATTAAATATTTAAATTTGAATTTAATTAATTTTTGGCCCACGGGCCGGCCCAGACCCGGCCTCGGTCAAGCCTTAAGGGCTAGCGGGCTAACTTGGGCCGAGCTTATAAGCCTCAGTTTTAGATGGGCTAAAAAAATCTCAACCTAATCCTACCCAAGTAGCAGGCTGGGTTGAGCTTGTCTCGGGCCAAGCCCATTTTGACAGCTCTAATGTTTATTTCTCGACTACTAGTTCAAGCTTAAGGTATAATAAATCGAGTTACGAGACAGTGATTTTGTATGTAAATTCTTATGTACTACAAATACATGATTAGATCCTCAAGTATTTTAAATGATATTTGACTTTTATTATTGATACATTTAATGTATAAGAAGATAATCTTTCTGAGCGCGGGGGGAATTAGATAATTAAGCTTGATTTTGTTTCTCAATTCTCATGCATCTCAATCTAAAGTATTTAATAATTTTCCTTGATAAGTTCCTAGTGACTTCTTGAGAAGATAGAACCCCATGGTTATGATTAGAGGAGATAAAAAGATAGAATATTCGTCCATATTATAGCTATAATTTGCTTTCGTTAGCTATGAGATAAATGAATGTCTTTATTTTTCACTAATTGGACTGCTACGTACGGCATCTAAGCATACGAAAAAGTTAGCCATGCAAAACTCGAAAAAAAAAGTATAGGAACAATGATCATATTATTGTTCTATTTCAGCATTACAAGAAATGTACATTCCTTTCAGCAGTGAAAGACTATGTACAAGATAGCAAAAATAAAACTTAAAAGACTGCATTAAAATATATCTACAGCAAGACTTTTGTAGGAAGAAGACCGTAGCACCACTCCTTTAAGGGCGCCTAGATAGTAAAAGGGGAAGAAAAGGGATAGCGAAGACGGGCAGAAGGCTTGGAAGGAAATTTTTTAGCCATTCTGTATCCAAAATTTACTAGCCCGACTAATTCGCATTAGCCAATAGTTAACTCATTGCATGATTAATGAAAGTTGACTTTGGCTTGGTAAGTCATACCTACATGCCAATTAGAAGGTGCAACATTAGAAGCTATAATAGTTTCATGATTTGTGTAGGAAGTGAGCTTGAAAGAAAGAGATTGTCCTGCAAGTGTTGCAAATGCTTGGTATGATGCTCCCCAATTATGGCTCATGCTTATCCACCCTGTTTTGCTTCCCTTCACCCATATGCTTGCCACGTCACCCCCTCCAGCGACGTTCATCACATAAACCAATAACCAGTAACCGTTTCCTTGGAATGCGAATCGAATCCCGCCTTTCTTAATGCAAGGTACCCTACAAAAAGTAACACCATATTAGAGATGCAAGAAATGATACAAGATTAGCTTTAGAGGGACAAAAGTTCAAATATTTAAGAATTTCTTAAAATCACGTGACTCGAACTTTCAACTTTTCATGATGGAGGTGCTCTATTACTAGAGCAACTTACTCGTCCTTAAATTGATTCTTATATCTTTGATTTAGAAAAAGAATAAATAATTTTTATACTATCCCTGTAATTTTACGCATTGTATCAGACATACCTGCGGTACGTAACCGGGACAATGCCAGCTTTCCATTGAGCAATTTTCATGAAAGCAGGTTTAGCCATGTCAAAGTGCTGGCGTGGAGGGTTGCACCAGCCACCATGGTTGGAGTCTTGGGCCCAATTGGGTGGGCAGAGATTTGTGGCTGTAATGGTGGTAAATCCTTTGTAGCAAAATTTAGACTTCACACACTGTATTTGGAAGCATTGCCCACATGAATATCCATTGCTAAATAACACTGTGCTCAATGCTGCAGTTGCTGTTCCATAACCAGAATTGAACAAATTCCCATATCCACAAGCTCCACCTGCAATAACGAGTCGAATTAGTTACTTGAAAAATAAGGTAGGTTACCTGCTACAATAAGTTAAAATTCAATAACTGTCTAAATTAGTTTGGAATCGAGGGATAATTGATTGACTATAGTGTAACACACCCATTGTCTCAGAAGCAGTCTCGTCTCCGTAGAACGTGGCATAAGCAAGCTTCCAAGGCATGGCTTTAAACTTAGGGGTGGTATAGTAACCAGCGGCTATTGCTTGGTGAAAAAGTGCCATTGTCGCAATGAGGAAGAAACTCAATCTCCATCTGCAGTTGAAATATGCCATTGTTGCTTGTTTCTTTTTAGCTCTTTCCTAAGGAATAGAATGTTACACTTCATACAATTTTGTTATGTCTTAATTGACTTGTAATTTAGACCTTCTATATATAGTTTGTGTCTAAGGGCTAATTAGAAATAGAGCCTTCGTGCCCCCACGAACATGTTAGGCTCTTAATTAAGTCAACTGTTTTGTTATTGAATTTATTTGTCTTTATGGCACGTAACCAAACTACAAGGTCTGTTACATTTGCTTTTTAGCAACGTGCGGGCAGGTTTTGTGGTATTTGTACTTGGCCCTTCGTACTGTTTTCTAGGTTCCTTTTTTCTTAATATAGAAATGGTCTAAAATTGTAGGCTGACATTGAACTTAAATTTGATTCTAAATCCTCTGAATTTTGATATGATTAGTTGCATTGGCCATCCGACAAACAACTTCAAGAAATCTTGAAGTGTAGAGGGAATAATTAATTAAATAAAGAATAATAAGAGGAGAAAGTTTGGTATGCATGGATACGTGGCAAGTAGAAGATATATCAACATGTATTAAAAAATATATTAAAAACACATAACAAAGTAAAATCAGAAATATAGAAGAAGCAGAGCCCATTGAATTCACAATGTTTCCTTAAGGAACTTATAAAACGGCCATTTACACAAACTACCAAATTCAAATTCTAACAAGAAAATAAAAAATGGAGTTACAGAAATAGCTGATTTGTATTACGCTAATCTTAATAGTAACAAATAAATTTAGTCCAAAAAATCAATCAATCAGTTAGATAATTTATCCGAAGTCGAGCGACGACGACGATACGAAGTTTGCCTTCTTCTCAACTCTTTAAGAGCTAGATGAAGTGCAATTGTACATATACTCATCAAAACTCTTTTCCTCCTCTAATATGGGACAATGTCCCTTTATCTAAGAGGGAAATTCAAAATTTTCATCCCCTGTATGGGCTAAAAGTTATCTTAGTTTAATTTTAGACCATATCAGCACCAATAGATCGAGCCTTCAAGGACTGCCACGTATGACATAACGACTTCGACAAAAGGCATGTTCAAGGTCGAAGTGATCTCATAAGAGATGAAGGACGGGGTCGAGGAGTCAACATAGATCAAGGTCGAGGACGAGCCCTGGTCTTAAATAGAGTAATAACTGCTCGTTTTTTGACAAGACTTTGAAGAGAATATTCCAGTGGATATTCTCTGTATCTATATTATTAGAGTTTTTTGGCACATGTTCCCTTATAAATAGAAAGAGACATAGTGATAGGGGGACATTGAACACTCACTTGTAAGAGAAACATATTGACATTCACTGAGATTCTTGCTTTATATATTCATACAAAATATACCTTTTCTTTAGATTCTTATTTAACTTTTCTCCCACGATCCAAGGAGAATCAGAATATTCAAAGGCTCATCAATCGTTCATCATTGTTAGAAAGAATACTAAGGAAGCTCACCCTTTTCAAGTGACTCACATGCCTTTATTTACTTAAATGTCATTCTTTGCGATTTATTACTATTACATGCTACCTCCTTCATTTTTGGATCATTGAATACTACAGTGTTATCATCATTTATTGCTTCTTATATCACACCCATATTATCTTGCCATACAAAATCGGTTGATGCATCTTTTGGATATTAATATTGGCTAAGATTAACCCAATCTTACTAGAAAATATAGTTGTTTAACTCTAGATCTAAATTTTGGGTCAAACAGTTTGGCGCCGTATGTGGAGATATTCTTAGCTAATCTTTTAGTTTCCATTAGATCTACAACCCACGTGATTTACTAACCTAACGAGCCACAAAGCTTTTCTCCTTTTTGCTCGTATAGAAATTTTCATGGTAGGTAATCAAGAAAACGGAACAAGGGCGACAGATGACGTCCCCAGTAACCTCATGAACACTATCAACGAGAGCTACGAAACACTGGGCGACGATGTGACACCAACTGCAACCTCCAGGCGCAAGAAGTCGCCTCCCCCTCATTGTAGCACAACGAAACCAAAAGGAAAATGGGCTTCCACATTCACACAGGAAAAGGGATGCCACGTGCCATGAAGTGGCTCCTCGAAGCATGGTTGACCGATGCCTTAGTAAGCGTGCTTAACAAACAAGCTCCATGCACGACTATCGAAACCACGAGAGCCCAACAGTATAGTAAGAAGATGAATAACGCAATCAACCAGACCCTCTAACGCCAGGTATAACTCACACTGTTACTAACAGTGCAAGTGATGGCGCCCTCGCTGCGGTTTTGAGAAGAATGGAAGAAATGGAGAATGAGAACAAAACGCTCAGATACCAGATGAAAGAACACTAAGAACGAGTCGAAAAGATACCAGGCGCCCGTATCTTATCATCATTTATTGTTACTTAGATCACATCCATTCTATCCTGCCATACAAAATCAGTTAGACGCATCTTTTGGATATTAATATTGGCAAAGATTAACCCTATCTTACTAATTTTCACTTTGTTGATTACATGATTAAGCTTAATTTTGGTTGTCATCAATTGTCATACATCTCAAGTATTTAGTAGGAGGTTTGCCTAGAAGCAACCACCCTCGAAAGATTGTGTAATAGCTCACTGATCGAGCGCTCTTGTGCGGAAGATGAATGGGGCTAAGCGATCCTACCAAAGCTGTGAGATGTCAAAATACATCAGTTGGATTGTTTTACCACTCTTTCCAGTATTTTTCGAAAATACATCAATTAGGAATAGAGAATATATATCAAAGAAAAGTCTAACTGTTGAAATTAATTTTCCATTGCTATTTGATACATTTCGAATATTCACATTAGTGAATTAGGTAAAAGTGCGAAAAGAGAGGGATTCGAACCTTTGGTAAACAGTAAAAAGGGCTGCCTAGTGCACAAAGCATTACGCGTTCACGCAGGATCCGGGAAGGGCCACACCCCAGGAGGGTGTAATGTAGGCAGTCTATCCCGATGCAAATATCAACAGCTGTTTGGCTGTTGCTCCAAGACTTCCCTTCTCGGTAAACAATAATTTTCTCTTGATATTGACTTCTTGAGTGGACAGAACCCCACTCTTAGGATTAGGGGAAAGACAAAAAAAATAGTATTTTGTGTTCCATCATCCGTGGGTACTACATATTCCTTTCTGTCTACTTATCTTCAATGGACAAAAAGAGTATAGACTATAGTATTCATCTATTATTGCAATAGTTAGCCTTCATGCTATTCTCCATCGTGCTAGAGTCAGTGTTCGGCCATAAAATCAGTATTCTCCATCGTGTGTTTTACGACTTGTTCAGTATTTATATGTTATGGTGTGCTTCATTGTAATATGTAATAAAATTACTTTATATGATTAATGACATCTTTTTTTTTTTGTATATTTATATTGTTATATTTATTATGTATTCTTTATGTTTAAATTTGTTATGTTAAATTTTTTTACATGTAAATATTTTATATTCATTACACAAATGGATTCTCATGGTAAAGAAATACAAAAATCTAAGAAGTAAACACACACTTTACCCAGATCAAGTCAGCTTCATCCACCTACACCAAATATGAGCCCTCCTCCTATGCCTCCTCGTCCTTCCATGCCAGCTTCACAATCATCTGACTTTTTCAAAGTCCCTCCCCCATCTAGCTGGCTTCAGTATTACCTTATGCCTTCTCATGGTGGCTCAACTTCGAACACCACTAATTTTATACCCACGCCTTATTTCCCAGCTTCTTCCACCCGTGATCCGGCTAGTCAGTTTGGTGGCTCACCACCGATTGCATCCCCGAGCCATCATAGTAGCCAGCATGGTGGTTCATCTTTTGTGCCTCATACATCGCCCACTCAATTATCATCTCCATCAGCATCCACTCCAAGCATGCCGAACTTGGATATTGGAGGCTCTCACGCAGCTGCTTCCCATCTACCAGTACTTCTACAGTTACTAGTAGCGTGAGACAGTGTACTAGAGGGATTCTACAGTACGATCATCTTCATCGGCTGATTGTTATTTCCCATGGCGACGGGTGAGTTTTCCTTCAATTCCCTTTTAAAATCTTTCAATAAAATTTTACATATAATGAATTTAATGACAATTTATATGTTAAATTAAATACAGGTTTTTGCCATCCTTTCAGGCCACGCATATGGTGATGCAGTGGCGGATCCAGGATTTTAAATTTATGGGTGCTCGCTGATAAAGACTCCAAAAGAAGAGGAAAAATGAATTTATTTATGGGTGCTCACTCAATATTTATCTAAATATTTGTACAATAGCCAATGTAAATTACTAAATATGGTCAAAGTTAATGGGTGCTTAAGCACCCACAAGTGGCTATGTGCATCCGCCACTGTGGTGATGAAATCTATGAAGCCATTTTTTCATAAGACATGAAATTCCTGGAGACACATATCGTACGAGATCAGAATGAATATGTGGCAAAATTTTAAGGTAAGAATAAATTAATTTTTATTAATACTTATCCTCATTCGTCTAATATTATTTATTTAATTTTGCAGGTTAGGAGCGTATCGCAACCTACACATGAAAATCTGGTAAATGAGAACTTCGAGAAGAGAGGACAAAAACAGATAACAGATTCACATCATGGTGCTAGGAGATGTGGCACCAGGCCTGATTGGATACGTAAAGATATCTGGAGTCAGCTCTTGGCGAAGTGGAATACCCTTGAGTGGAAGAAGAAGAGTGAACATGCAAAATTAAACAGAGCTTCTACTAAGGGTGGAGTGTTGCATATTGGAGGTTCTATTAGTTTTGCAGCCCATCGTTTGAGAATAGTAATTTTATTATAAAATATTTTTAGTATTACAAGTATGCAAATTGATATATATATATATATATATATATATACACACACACGCATATATATATCTCTAATTACTTCATAATTTTCAGGAAAAGGAACGTGGGGGAAATGTGACTTATGTTGAGGTCTTTGAGGAGGCCCACAAGAAGAAGAAGAAGAAGAAGAAGAAGAAGAAGAAGGACGACACAAGAGAAGGATGGGTCGAATCGCATGCATCAGAGACATTTGTATGATCACAACACCAACACTATAATATTTTTCCCTCTTGGTTTATTTTATTTATATAACGTGTATTATTTTTATTTCAGGACAAGTATCATATTGATCTTGATGCATGGCGACAAACTCAGCCGGCCCCCGGAGGATATATCTGCAATTTGGACACAGGCGGCTGGTGGCGTGAATAAAGGTATAAATATTATGTAATTATCTATTTTGGTATTTGTTTGAAAGTTGCGTGTTTGTTTTCCCACTTCTTTTACTTTTTTTTCTTTATTTCTCGTGAAAATAATAAATCGAGTCTACAAGATTGGAGTACAGTCATCCTCCAGTCTTCCACCAGCAACATTATTCACCGGGGCATCAGTTTCCCAAAAAGACATGGAAGATATGCGTCAAAAAGTGGATCCAATGTCGCAAGAATTTCAAGAAACTCGGGCTTTGATCCAAAAATTATTTAAAAAAAACAAAGAAAGGACCTGCAATGGAGTCTGAGTCTGAGTCTGAGGAAGAGACTGAGGGTGTGTTTCGTATAACGGAGAATCTTGGAAAACAAGTAGTAATTTTGCTCATTTTTCGGTGTTTGGTACGCAAATTAAGGAAATAACTTTTGAAGAGTATTCATAAATAATTTAGATACAATAAACATGAAGCCATAAACTTTCGAACCAACAAACTTTCGAACCCACAAATTTCATAAACTACTTAACCGCTAAACTTTCGAACCCGTAAAATCTATAATTTCTAAACCCGCAAACTTCCAAACAGATAAATCTCCGAACTCATAACTTTGGAACTCGTAAAATTTCGAACCTGTAAACTGAAAAATAAAAAAGTCAGAACTGAAAATATATAAAAAATTACTTTTTGCCCAGCGCACAGGGAGGGGGGAGAGATGGGTGGTGCAGAAAAACGAAAAAACAGAAAACAGAATGTCAAAAATACAAAAAAAAAAAAGTAATTTTGTTTTGCAGGGGGAGGGGGTGGTGCTGAAAAACGAAAATTCAGAATTGTGGCCAAAATTTAAGGTGACAATAAATTAATTTTTATTAATACTTATCCTCGTCTAATATTATTTATTCAATTTTGCAGGTTAGGAGCGTATGGCAGCCTACACATGAAAATATGATAAATTAGAACTTCGAGAAGAGAGCACAGAAGCAGATAACAGATTCACATCATGTTGCTAGGAGAGGTGGCACCAGGCTTGATTGGTTACGTAAAGATATCTAGAGTCAGCTCTTGGCGAAGTGGAACACCTCTGAGTGGAAGAAGAAGAGTGAACATGCAAAGTTAAACAGAGCTTCTACTAAGGGTGGAATGTTGCATAAGGAGGTTCTATTAGTTTTGTAGCTCATCGTTTGAGAATGATAATTTTATTATAAAATATTCTTAGTTTTACAAGTATGCAAATTGAACATATATATATATATAATTACTTTTTAATTTTTAGGAAATGACTTATGCTGAGGTCTTTACGGAGGCCCACAAGAAGAAGAAGAAGAAGAAGAAGGACGACACAAGAGAAGGATGGGTCGTGGAGGGTCCGTTGTAAAATATGGGATCTGGGCGTATTCCAGGAATCAAATTCCGAGGTCCTTAGCCCGAGAAATAAATTTTTGATAAAAATTGTTAAACTGAAATTATAATGGTTTTGAGAAATTGATTAATAGTTGATCTCGTTGGTATCGGGTCCGTACTTTGGTTCCGGAGCCCGGTACAGGTTCGTTGTGATATTTAAGTCATGTATGTGAAATTTGGTGAAAAACGAAGTTTATTTGACGTGATTCGGACTCTTGGTTGAGAAAATAGAGTTTTGAAACTTTCTTGAAAATTTCATGCAATTTGGTGCTACTTTGTAGTTCTAGGTGTTATTTTGGCGATTTGATCGCGCGAGCAAGTTTATATGATGTTTTAAGACTTGTGCATGATTGGTTTGGAGTCCCGAGAGCTTGGGTGAGTTTCGGATAGGCTATGGAGTGACTTAGAACTTAGAGAATATTGCTGGTGTGCTTCAGCTATTTGCAGGCCCCTGATCTCGCAATTGCGAGATCAGGCATCGCAATTGTGAGCCCTGCAGGGTCTGCATTTGCGAGCCATTCATCACAATTGCGTAGGGAGACTGGGAGGGGTATGATCGCAAATGTGATCTTGTACTCGCATTTGCGAAGGCAGAAGGACTGTGAAGGGCTTGGCATTTGCGATGGCTCCTTCGCGTTTGCGAGCTTCGCATTTGCGAAGCTCAGGTCGCAAACGAGATCTGCAGCTGATAACTTCGGACTTGGACGGGATTTTTCATTCATTCTCCCATTTTTCAAAACCTAAACTTCAAGAGGCGATTTTTCAAGGGCTAGTTCTTCCCCAAATCACAGGTAAATGATTCTTAACTCATTTCTTTCAATCTTTTGCATCTTTTTATAAGATTTCATCATAGAATTAGGGTTTTTCATGGTGGAATTGGGTGTTTTGGGTAGAACTTAGGAATTTCAAGATTTGGGGATTTAGACCTCAAATTGAGGTCGGATTCCAAAGCCAATTGTATATCTGGGCTCGGGGGTGAATGGATAATCGGGTTTTGGTCCGAATTTCGGGTTTTGACCAAGCAGGCCCGGGAGCGATTTTTGACCTTTTGGGGAAAATGTTGGGAAACTTACAATTATACATTGGAATCAATTTCTTTAGCGATAATTGATGTTATTAAGTTAATTATGACTAGATACGAGTGGTTGGAGGTGGAATCTAGAGGAAAAGCGATATTTGAGCTTTGAATTGGTCGTTGGATTGAGGTAAGTGTTTGGTCTAACTTTGACTCGAGGGATTAGGGATCCCCGACTTAATTGCTATGTGAAATTCCATGTGTGTGGCGTATAGGTATGGTGACGATTACCTATGTGCCGCCAAATTATGTGTTTAGCCTGTTCCCTTCCCCGTTCCTAATATATTATTTTCCTGTCTTAACTGCTACATGCTTATTGATGCTTCCATGTCTAATTGTTTCTTGATAGATATTGTTTTCTTTATTGAAGGTATTAATTGTTCCGTAGTTTCATTGTATTACATTATTGGTTAAGTTGGTTTATTGGTGTTTCATGATACATGTTGGCTGGTTTCTGTGTGTTGTAATAATCGATGAAATTTCATAATTGTATAGATTTTCGTTTGGTTTGGTTTGAGGCATAAATATTGTGGAAGGTTTGAGCTAAACTGCGAAATACTTGCTCTTATGTGTGGTTGGTACTGATATGGTGGGATCGGGTTGCACGCCACAACAGGAGGAATAATGGTGAAATGTGATTATCTGGTGGGATCGGGTTGTGCGCCGCAACAAGGAGTAATAAGGGTGGGCAGGTGGGATCGGGTTGCACGCTGCAACAGGAGGAATAAGGGTGATATATTGAGGAGTAATAAGGGTGGACTGGTGGGATCGGGTTGCACGCCACAACAAGGAGTAATAAGGGTGAATGTTCATATTGTTATTGATTATATGGAGGGATCGGGATGCGCACCGCATCATTTTGCTGTTTATGTATTCATCTTCTGCTGTGATTTATTCTTGTGGTATTGAAACTCTCTTAAGGATTAGTTATAGCTGAGTATTGGCAGGATAATTAGGTTCCGTATTTATTTACTGCAAGTTACTGTTCCTTTTCGTTCCGCACTTCCTTGTTGCTTTATTATAAACTGTATGTAGGTTATATTATAAACACCCCGCCGTAGCCTCGTCACTACCTCGTCGAGGTTACGCTCGACACTTACTAGTACATGGGGTCGGTTGTACTAATACTGCACTCTGCACTTTCTGTGCAGATTTTGGAGTTGGTTGTGGCTGATCGAGAGGTCGGTTGCAAGCATTCACCTAGGACCTAAGGTAGTCCTGCAGGCGGCCGCAGGCCCTAGCGTCCCCTCCTATGTTCTACATTTCTGTTTTATTTTCTTTCGAGATAGATGTACATTTCTTTCAGACCATTACTTGTAGATATTTATAGAATGTTCGCGGGTTGTGACACCAGTTTCTGGGTGGTAACAATTTTCGGTAATTGTTAATAGTATATGGATAACTAGTAAATTATGTGCTTCCACAATTATTTCCGTTTGATTTAACTTTGTTAGTTTTTAATTATAAGATGTAAAGAAAAAAGGTAAATAGAACTCTAACGTTGACTTGCCTAGCGAGTGTGATTTTAGGCGTCATCACGGTCCCAACGGTGGAAAATTCGGGTCGTGACAATTTTCAGAAAAAGGAACGTGGGGGAAATGTGACTTATGCTGAGGTCTTTGCGGAGGCCCACAAGAAGAAGAAGAAGGACGACACAAGAGAAGGATGGGTCGAATCGCGTGCATCAGAGACATTTGTATGATCCCAACACCAACACTATATTATTTTTCCCTCTTGGTTTATTTTATTTATATAACGTGTATTATTTTTATTTCAGGACAAGTATCATATTGATCTTGATGCATGGCGACAAACTCAGCCTGAAGGAACTCAGCCGGCCTAGGAGGATATGACTGCAATTGGGACACAGGCGGCTGGTGGCGTGAATAAATGTATAAATATTATGTAATTATCTGTTTTGGTATTAGTTTGAAAGTTGTGTGTTTGTTTTCCTACTTCTTTTACTTTTTTTATTTCTCGTGAAAATAATAAAAAAAGGTTGAGTCTACGGGATTGGAGTACAGCCATCCTCTAGTCTTCCACCAGCAGCATTATTCATTGGGGCATCAGTTTCCAAAAAAGACGTGGAAGCTATGCGTCAAAAAGTGGATCCAATGTCGCAAGATTTTCAAGCAACTCGGGCTTTGATCCAAAATTGTTATAAAAAAAAGCAAGAAAGGACCTGCAAATGGAGTCTGAGTCTGAGTCTTAAGTGTGAGTTTCGAATAACTGAAAATGTTTCCCAATATTTTCTTGGAAAACAAGTAGTAATTTTACTCATTTTTCGGTGCTTGGTACGCAAATTAAGAAAAATAACTTCTGAAGAGTATTCATAAATAATTTATATACAATAAACATGAAGCCATAAACTTTCGAACCAACAAACTTTCGAACCCACAAATTTCATAAACTTCTTAACCGCTAAACTTTCGACCCAGTAAACTCTATAATTTCTAAACCTACAAACTTCCAAACACATAAACTTCCGAACTCATAACTTGGGAACTCGTAAAATTTCGAACCTGTAAACTGGAAAATAAAAAAAACCAGAACTGAAAATATAAAAAAATTTACTTTTTACCCCGTGCGCGTCAAGTAGTGTTCGATCGATTACGTATTAATCAATATTCGATTGATTGGTCTGAGGTTATCGGCAAAAAAGATTTGTCTAAGCCACTTCGTTTTTTTTGTCCAAGTCACTTCTTTTTTTGTCCAAGTTGCTTTTCTTTTTGTCCAACTCACTTTCATTTTTCTGTGTGAGTTTCAGAAATATCCCCATTCATAGGACCGAGATCTACATCTATGAATTGAATGGTCCGAATGATCAACTCTGCAATCAGTTGTTAGAATCAATAGATCTTCAAATTGTTCATTTGAAAAAATTGAAATCCTTCTTATTGGACGATCATGATACTTCCCAAAAATTGAATTCTTGATCAATGGAGGAACAATATCACCATTTTTGTAGGGGAGGGGGGGGAGGTGAGTGGTGCAGAAAAACGAAAAAAGAGAATACAGAAAGTCGAAAATACAAACAAAAAAAGTAATTTTGTTTTGCAGGGGGAAGGGGTGGTGCTGAAAAACGAACATTCAGAATTGTGGCAAAAATTTAAGGTAAGAATAAATTAATTTTTATTAATACTTATCCTCATTGGTCTAATATTATTTATTCAATTTTGCAGGTAAGGAGCGTATGGCAGCCTACACATGAAAATCTGGTAAATAAGAACTTCGAGAAGAGAGCACAGAAGCAAATAACAAATTCACGTCATGTTGCTAGGAGAGGTGGCACCAGGCCTGATTGGATATGTAAAGATATATGGAGTCAGCTTTTGGCGAAGTGGAACACCCCTGAATGGAAGAAGAAGAGTGAACAAGCAAAGTTAAACAAAACTTCTACAAAGGGTGAAGTGTTGCATACTGGAGGTTCTATTAATTTTGTAGCCCATCGTTTGGGAATGGTAATTTTATTATAAAATGTTTTTAGTTTTACAAGTATGCAAATTGAACATATATATATATATATATATATATCTAATTACTTCTTAATTTTCAGGAAAAGGAACGTGGTGGAAATGTGACTTTTGCTAAGGTCTTTGCAGAGGCCCACAAGAAGAAGAAGAAGAAGAAGAAGGAGGACGACACAAGAGAAGGATGGGTTGAATCGCGCGCATTAGAGACATTTGTATGATCCCAACACCAACACTATATTATTTTGTCTCTTGGTTTATTTTGTTTATATAACGTGTATTATATCATATTGATCTAGATGCATGGCGACAAACTCAGGCTGAAGGAACTCAGCCGACCCTGGAGGATATGACTGCAATTTGGACACAAGCGGCTGGTAGCATGAATAAAGGTATAAATATTATGTAATTATCTATTTTGGTATTAGTTTGAATGTTGCGTGTTTGTTTTCCTACTTCTTTTACTTTCTTTTCTTTATTTCACGTGAAAATAATAAATAAAAGTTGAGTCTACGGGATTAGAGTACAGCCATCCTCCAGTCTTCCACCAGCAGCATTATTCATTGGGGCATCAGTTTCCCAAAAAACAATGGACGCTATGCGTCAAAAATTGGATCCAATGTCGCAAGAATTTCAAGCAACTCGGGCTTTGATCCAAAAATTGTTAAAAAAAGCAAGAAAGGATATGCAATGGAGTCTGAGTCTGAGGAGAAGACTATGGGTGTGTTTGGTATAACGAAAAATATTTTCCGTATTTTCTTGGAAAACAAGTAGTAAGTTTACTTATTTTTCGGTGTTTGGTACGCAAATTAAGGAAAATAACTTCTGAAGAGTATTTATAAATAATTTAGATACAATAAACATGAAGCCATTAACTTTCGAACCAACAAACTTCCGAACCCACAAATTTCATAAACTTCTAACAGCTAAACTTTCGAACCCCTAAACTCTATAATTTCTAAACCCGCAAACTTCCAAACACATAAACTCCGAACTCATAACTTTGGAAGTCGTAAAAGTTCGAACCTGTAAACTGATAAATAAAAGAACCAGAACTGAAAATATAAAAAAAATTATTTTTGCCCCGCGCGGGGGGGGGGGGGGGGGTTGGAAGGAAGTTAGGTGGTGCAGAAAACGAAAATACAGAAAATAGAAAATCAAAAATACAAAAAAAAAGTAATTTTTTATTTGCACGGGGGAGAGGGGGTGGTGCAGAAAAACAAAAATTCAAAAAACAAAAAAATTGAAAATACAAAAAAAGTTAAAAAAAAAATTCACGGGGGGGAGGGGGTTTTGACGGGGTTGGGGTGGGTGGGTGACTTAAAAAACGAAAACAATAGAAAATTGAAGTTGGAGGGTAGGTGGAGTTTTTGGAAAATATTTTCCTAAATTTTTCTAGGGAAATCATTTCCCTCCAATTTCAAAAAAATGTAATATCTAAAAAAATATTTTTCAAACTATTTTGTGCAACAAAACAGTTAAAAATGAGAAAATATTTTCCGTCATACCAAACACACCCTGATTCTGAGTAGGCTATTCGAATGCTTTAGAGTTGAAGTTAGAGACATATTTAATTTATGTTGTTTGATACCTGGTTGAATTGTTATAAATATTATTGTTCGTTTTGTAGTAAATATTGGATTTGGATTGTTATATTAGGTTTTTTGTTGGTTGTAGGTGTTTGGTTGGTTGTTTTATTTGGCAGGTGGCATAACTAAAAATACAGTAGAAGTCTGCTAAAAAATGCCCAGAT
Source organism: Nicotiana attenuata (assembly GCF_001879085.1). Taxonomy (NCBI): domain Eukaryota; kingdom Viridiplantae; phylum Streptophyta; class Magnoliopsida; order Solanales; family Solanaceae; genus Nicotiana; species Nicotiana attenuata. Next base: position 495,894 of record NW_017670490.1, read on the forward strand.
TTGCGACTGAATCAGTCGTAAAATTCACCAGAAATTACCCAGATTTGCGACTGATGCAGTCGCAAATTGAGAATTTCTAACAAAATTTATTTAAGATTTGCGACTAAATAAGTCGCTAATGGAGAATTTCTCAAATTTTTAATTAATTAATACTCAATATTTACAACTGTTTCAGTCGGAATAATTCATTAAAATTTAGTTTTATTTTTTAATTTTACGACGAAATCAATCGAAACTTTTAATTTGTGTTTATTTTTAATTTGGTCAGCGACCGATTCGGTCGCAAATGGCTTAAATTCAAATGTCCCCTATTTTTCAGTTTGCGACTGAAAGCGTCGCAAATTTTCGACTGATTCTGTCGCAAATATATTGCGACCACGTGTTTTTCAACTGACACTTTTCAGTCGAAAATCCGTCGGAAAAACACCGACCGATTTCCGACTGATTTGACGGTCGCAAATTTGCTTTTTTTTTTAGTAGTGAATGCACAAACTCGAAAGAGAAATTATAGTAACAATAAATGATCATATTATTATTCTATTTCATCATTGCAAGAATTGTACAATCCTTCGATCATGCGTGAAAGACTAGGTACAAAATCTTAAAATAAAACTAAAAGTCTGCGGTAAAAACTATAGCAAGACTTTTGTAGGAAGAAAACCATAGCACCACTCCCTCGGGGGCGCCTTGATAGTGAAAAGCCAAGAAATGCGGCCTTTGGTTGAGGCTCAGGATTACTAGAGGGCTTAGAGGAAATTATTTAGAACTCATTGGCCCGACTAATCTGCATTAGCCAATATCTAACTCATTACATGACTAATGGAAGTTGACTTTGGCTTGGTAAGTCATGCCTACATGCCAATTAGAAGGTGCAACATTAGAAGCTATAATAGTTTCATGATTTGTGTAGGAAGTGAGCTTGAAAGAAAGAGATTGTCCTGCAAGTGTTGCAAATGCTTGGTATGATGCTCCCCAATTATGGCTCATGCTTATCCACCCTGTTTTGCTTCCCTTCACCCATATGCTTGCCACGTCACCCCCTCCAGCGACGTTCATCACGTAAACCAATAACCAGTAACCGTTTCCTTGGAATGCGAACCGAATCCCGCCTTTCTTAATGCAAGGTACCCTACAAAAAGTAACACCATATTAGAGATGCAAGAAATGATACAAGATTAGCTTTAGAGGGAAAAAAGTTCAAATATTTAAGAATTTCTTAAAATCACGTGACTCGAACTTTCAATTTTTCATGATGGAGGTGCTCTATTACTAGAGCAACTTACTCGTCCTTAAATTGATTCTTAAATCTTTGATTTAGAAAAAGAATAAATAATTTTTATACTATCCCTGTAATTTTACGCATTGTATCAGACATACCTGCGGTACGTAACCGGGACAATGCCAGCTTTCCATTGAGCAATTTTCATGAAAGCAGGTTTAGCCATGTCAAAGTGCTGGCGTGGAGGGTTGCACCAGCCACCATGGTTGGAGTCTTGGGCCCAATTGGGTGGGCAGAGATTTGTGGCTGTAATGGTGGTAAATCCTTTGTAGCAAAATTTAGACTTCACACACTGTATTTGGAAGCATTGCCCACATGAATATCCATTGCTAAATAACACTGTGCTCAATGCTGCAGTTGCTGTTCCATAACCAGAATTGAACAAATTCCCATATCCACAAGCTCCACCTGCAATAACGAGTCGAATTAGTTACTTGAAAAATAAGGTAGTTACCTGCTACAATAAGTTAAAATTCAATAACTGTCTAAATTAGTTTGGAATCGAGGGATAATTGATTGACTATAGTGTAACACACCCATTGTCTCAGAAGCAGTCTCGTCTCCATAGAACGTGGCATAAGCAAGCTTCCAAGGCATGGCTTTAAACTTAGGGGTGGTATAGTAACCAGCGGCTATTGCTTGGTGAAAAAGTGCCATTGTCGCAATGAGGAAGAAACTCAATCTCCATCTGCAGTTGAAAGATGCCATTGTTGCTTGTTTCCAAATATTTCACTCCAGAAAATTTTGTTATGGCTTAATTGACTTGTAATTTAGGCCTTTTATAGTTTGTCTAAGGGACAAGAAAATGTAGCCTCCGTGCCCCCACGAACATGTTAGGCTATTAAGTCAACTGTTCTATTGTAGAATTTTTATACCACGTAACAAACTACAAGGTCTGTTACATTTGTTTTTGGCAACGTGCGGGCAGGTTTTATGGTATTTGTACTTGGCCCACCGTACTATTTTCTACATTCCTTTTTTCTTAACAATAGAATTGTTCTAAGAATGTAAGCTAACATTGAACTTAAATTTTGATTCTAAATTCTTTGACTTTTGATATGATTTGTTGCATTGGCCATCCGACACACAACTTCAAGAAATCTTGGAGAGTAGAAGAAATAATTCATTAAACGATAATAAAAGGAGAAAGTTTGGCATGCATGGGGAGGCAAGTCAGTATTTTTAAAATTCAATGCAAATAATTGATCTTTTTGTTTTTCTAAGAGTATTAACTGTGGATAGTGGCGTATTTAAAATTAAGGCACGGTGAGTTCTGAATTAAGAGCAGAGTTCTGAAATATACATAAACATTATCTATGCACTTATTTTTTGCAAGCGCACACACATATGATTTGACTCCGAAACACTATGTTCTGCTTGCAAACTCATGGTTAGATACGCCACTGAATGTGAAAAATCTTTTGGACTTGTTAGAGTTATGTGTTTTGCTGATTAACAAGTGTGTGCAATGAACATGTGGTAAGAACAGGTTCTCACCGTGACTGCTGAAGTTCCTTACAGGGCAGTAACTTTTTTTGCAAAAAGTTACTGTAGTCCGGTATTGGTGGAAAGGACTCTTAAAGCGATAAGGGATGTTGCCTAAGAATATTTGTAGATTGAGTCACGAAGCTTGTGGAGTCCTCGTGATCTCAGGATTTGTTATGAACTAGAGTACAACTGTGCTTAGGACTGCCAAAGATCTCAGAGATGTAAGGAGTTAAATACATTGGCTATGGACTGTTGAAGATGATCTTTTTCATATACTTACTGAGGAAAAAGGGCACAACATTTCCAGTTCAAAACGCACGTGAAGTTGCTGGCCAAGATTGTTCTGAGAGTCGATTTCTTTTCTACTTGAGTCGGTCTAGTTCTTGTGTATTAGGGAATTTGTATTCATGTTTACATTCAAACAATGTTAGTTGGATTATTGTCTAAGTTTGCAAGTTAGAGTAACTTGTGATCTTTATACAATAAGCATGAGTAGTTGAAGTGTGGAGGTGTATTAGGTTACAAGAGTTGTAATCGGTACATATGGCTCATTTGTTCTTGTGAAGTTGAAGTTAAAATCATACATGGTAGGTCGTGATTTTTGCCATTTGAGCCGGGTGATTTTTCACATAAAATTGCTTGTCTTTTACTTTTCTATTGATTTTATTTAAAGCGTAAGGAGTAAGGTAAAGAACCAAGTTCTTTAGTAATTTAGGAGGGCACTCAAATTAGCAATTGGTATCAGAGCATGTTCTTTTAAACGTGGTTAACACCTCAATAGATCTTGGAAGAAATGAGTTCTCCACCTAAAATTAACGAAGGATAGTCAACTACTAGACCGCCTCTATTTAATGGAAAATATTACAGTTGGTGGAAGGCAAGAATGGAGGATTTCCTAACGGCCGAGGACTATGAACTGGACTATAGTAAATCGAGGGCCATTGACTCCCACCAAGAAAAATGGGCAAAATGAAATTGTTCCCATGGACCCCTCAGAATTTGGGGCAGCTGACTTCAAAATGATGGAAAAGAATGCCAAGTCCAAGAAGATTCTCATTTATGGACTTGGTCTTGACGAATACAACAGGATCTGCCTGCTCCATTGCAAAGGAAATTTGGGACGCACTTCAAACTACTCATAAAAGGACAAATCAGGTGAAGAGATCAAGAATCGAGCTACTAATGAGAAACTATGAGCTCTTCTCTATGAAGGAGTCTGAGCCTATTCAGGAGATGATGACCAGGTTCACTATCATAACGAACGGACTAAAGTCACTGGAAAATGTGTTCACTTCTGAAGAATTGGTTCGCAAAGTCCTAAGGATTCTTCCTGCATCATGAGAACCAAAAGTCACAGCCATTTAGAAAGCAAAGGAGTTGGACAAAATATCAATAGACGAGTTGATTGGGAATCTAAAAATTCATGAGATGAGAAACTTGGAACTACGCAAGGAAGAACCAAAAAGGGTTAAGACACTAGTTATCAAGGCTACAGATAAAGACGAGTCTCGATATTGTACTATTTGCTAAGTTTAAAAAATTCATGAATAATTCCATAAATGAATCAAAGAGAGAAAATAATAGCAAACCTAAGCAGACTGACAAATCTTCATATGATGGATGCTACAAGTGTAACAAGCTAGATCATATAGTCAAAGACGGTCCAATATGGGAAATTTAATGGAAGAAAAAAAAGAGTCGAGAAAAAAAGGATAAGATAAAGGAGCATGATCTACACAAAAATAAAATCCTAGTACAGGATTCACTGAGTCCCTGAAACAACCCTTCCTGGCAGTATATATATGAAGATAGTGGAAGTGACAAAGAGGAAGAGAAAGAAGATGAGACTATTAGTCTATATGCTGTAATTGACTCTGAAAAGTCCAATAAGTCTGAATCTCCTGTACATCTAGGAATGCACATTGGGAGACCCCCTCATTTGGATGGACATCACTTTGATGAATGGAAGATGCATATAGAGGTGTTCCTTCAAGCAACTGATTATGACTTGTGGATAATTGTCAATCATAATCCAATCATATCTATGAAAGTGAATAGCAATGGAGACAAGAGCATTAAAAGAGAGGAAGAATACGATGTTATGGATCGCAAGATCATCCAGAAAAAATGCAAAAGCAAAGGACCTCCTTTAGAGGAGCCTTTCAAGGAATGTTCTATACAAGGTGTCCTCCTACATCTCTGCCAACGACATATGGAGTACCCTGGAAGCTGATTATGGAAATAAATATATAAAGTTAGCACTAATGTCAATTGAAGAAAGTAACTCAGAAGATGAAGTTATAGGGATAATGGCCACGAGTGATTCAGAGGCCAGATGAACCAAATCAGGTAAGTATCTCTAACCTGAAAGAAAACATTCATGTCATGTCTAAGAAACAACTGTTGGCCATTATAGTAACCATGATGAATGAAATGGATAGGTTAAGTGCTGGAAATGATGATCAGTTAGTAAGTAATCTTTCATATGTCAAACTTGATTTTCAAAAACCTTGAAACAAACAAAACTGACCTTGAAAGACTGATTACGGATCTTAAGGACCAAGTCTTTGAGCTCACTGCGCTAGATGAGCAACAAGTATCTAAAATGAAAAGGGAATAATCAGTGATTTGCAAAGAAACCTTGAAAAGGAACTGAAAGAGCTTAAGGATAGTCTATATGATACTGATAGCAAGAATTAAAAAAATACAAGAGAATCTTGAAAAGGCGAAGTGTGAACTATCTAGATTAAGCAAGTGATATAGATCCTTTGATGCCTTGAACTGGCTGAAAAATTGCAGCACAAATAAGTTAAAGAATTGGCTATAGAAACATGTACCAAGATTTGATCCTAAGCACAATGTTGACACACAGCAAGTTACAAAGCATCCACCATTTAACATAGGAAATGGTTTTTATTTTTATAAATTGCCCTCATGTGCATATTGGTACAATCTCTCTCTCATGCAAACCGGTGTTAGTGCAACTCTTTGCAGATGGCTCACACAATAATCACCCTGCATTATCAAGTAAAGTTATCAGTGATTATCAGCATGGTTTATCAGTTTAAGTTGCGGAGAACTAAATAGACCAGAAAAGGCAGTTTCTTTTATCTCAGCTTGTTGACTCTCTCTTTCTATTCTCTGTTTTTTACTTACAATTAATGTTGTATTGTGGGCCGGGCTGGGATCGGGACCGGACCGGGCCCGCAGTCTTAACGGGCTAAACGGTCTCGGCGGGCCGGTCCTGGTGGGCCGGTCCCTGGTGGTGTAGAAAGCCCGGGGAGGGCCGGTTTCTTGCGTCAAGCCCACGAGACCGGGACCGGCAGGCGGTCTTGGGCCGGTTCAACCGGGCCTAACGGTCCTAACGGGCTCCAACGGCTCTTTTTTAAAAAAAAAAAAAAAATTTTTTTTAAAAAAGACCAACGGTCAGATTTTAAAATCTAGCCGTTAGCCTTTAATTTTCAACCGTTTGGAACTTTAAAAAATAGCCATTTGGCCCCCAAACTTTATTTTAACCCCAAACTTTATATAATTACACTTTTCCCCAATTCTCAACTATAAATACCCCCTCATTCTTTCATTTTTACTCACCAATTCATCAATCTATCTCAATCTCTCTCAATCTATATCTAATTTCTCTTCTATAATTGCTTATTTTATTATTGCAATTTCGTGAAAAATTGTGAAGTTGGTGAATTGAAGTATTCAAGTCTTCAAGTCTTCAACGATTTTCAATTTTCAAGAAGTTGTTCGGCAATTCGGTAAACTCGTTCCAACTCTTAACTTTTAAGAATATATTTTTGTGTGTTTAGTTTGCATAATTGTAATTAATATGGCATTTTCTTTGAAAAAAATGTTTGGTGGTAAGGGAAAAGCTAAAATTGGTGAAAGTAGTCTCCAACCTACTACCCTTCCCCCGGCTTCCCGACCCAGACCTATTACCCGTCCTGCTGCTCCTATTATTCTTGATAGTGATAACCCTTGTTTTCAATTTTCCGATAGTGAATTTTGCCATAATGTTGCACAAGGTGAACAATTAAATGAAGAAGTTATGAATGCTCTTTATCCTAATCAAACTATCTTAGAAAATGATGAGGAAAATGAGGATGTAGATGAAACCCAACCGGATTTAGATGATTCACCTACTAGTCCTGTTAATAACCCAACTGATGCCCCGCCCGACCCACCTGTAGAAACCCCTACTTTTAATAGACAACCTTCTAAACGCCTAGAAACATCAATAGTTTGGAATTTTTTTACTCAAGTAAGAGAACAAAATAAGGCTAAGTGTAAAACTTGTGGAAAATTGCTGGCGCATAAATATACTGGAGACCGTAGCGGTACGGGTAGTTTGGCTAGGCACATACAAACACACCCTAGAGATAAAGTTAAATATTTACAAATGAAAGCGCAGCAAGAGGGGACAAATGTAGATACTGTGGTTAACCCTAGTACAGGTTCAAATCTAGTTCAACCAGGAATTAACACTGTGACCGGTGGTATTTTATATTACGATCCTAATAAAGATCGTGAAGAATTAGCAAAGATGGTTACCGTTATGTGCTTACCATATACTTTTCCTTCTAACCCTAATTTTGTGCATTATATTAGAAAAGTTTTTAATCCTACTTATAAAGGTTGGCCTCGCGCAACAGTTAAGAGCGATATTTATAAATATAAACATGAATATGAACAATATTTGCGGTATTTATTTACTCATATAACTAATCGGATTTCTATTACTACTGATATTGGTAGAAGTAATAATGACTGTGATTATCTAACTGTTACAAGTCATTGGATAGATGAGGAGTGGATAATGCAAAAACGCATTATTGCGTATAGAATAATTAATTCACGTCACACAGGTAAGTTTATTGCTAACACTGTTGCAGATATTTGTAGATATTTTTGCATTAGAGATAAAATAATGGCAATTTCTATGGATAATGCTTCTAGTAACACTAGTGCTATAGGCATACTTACAACAACACTAAATCCTGCATTTAGTAATTGTTTCCATGTGAGATGTATTTGTCACATTTACCATTTAATCGTCGGTGATGGTATGAGAATTTTAAATTTAGAAATTGAAAAGGTTAGAATGGCTCTTAATTGGCTTTTTTATTCAAACCGTAGAAGTAGACTTAGAGAGTATTTTAAAAAATGTGATGAATTTGGCCTTAGAGAAAGAAAGGTTCCTAAACCTTGTCCAACTAGATGGAATTATATGTACGAAAGTTTAGTAGTTGCATATGAATATAGAAACCCAATTAATGCAACGTTTAATGCTCGTGTTGCTTATCAACTTGCGTTAGATCATGCTAGGCCAAATGTTCCAACCCCTACTTCGTCTAGTTCACAATCATCTAAAAGAGCTGCGGGCCCCACCCCCAATGACCCCCAATGACATATATATATATATATATATATATATAGTTGAAGAAGTAGTACTATATATACTACAAAACAAGATTTTTCAAAATAAGGGCCCCACCCCCAATGACCACCAACGGTCATATTAATTGCACAAATAGCCGTTTTTTTTCCAATTTACAAAACTAACCTTCTCTAACACTATAAGTACCCCCCTCCCTCTTCTTCATTTCAATACTCAATACTCATTTCTCAATCTAAATTTCTCTCAATCTCTCAATCTCCAATTTTCAAGACTTCAAGTCTCAATCTCAATTTTCAAGTTAAATCATGCCTCGTTCGGAAAGAGTGCGCTTATTTGTTTCGCAATACTATGAAGTGCTTGAAGAAAATGAAGAAGGCCAAATATTAAAGTGCAAGAACTGTGGAAGAGTCTTAAATTTTCGTTCAGGGTGTACCACAGGCATTTTAAGGAGGCATATAAAGTATTGTGTTGAGGGTATTTATCCGCAAATTCGTCTTTAAGATTTTTCAACAATTTGTGTTATTTTAAAATTATTAGACATATTTATGCTTCATGTTGTACTTTGTTATTAATATATTATGCATGCCAATTTAGTTTTACTATTGTTTTGTTATTTTACTTTTAAGTCAAACACTTTAATAATTAGATTTCTATATTATATATACTACATATATTTATATAGCCATGCATAAGAGCAATTTATATATATACATACATATATGGTTTACAAGAAATTGCCTTAAATAAAAAAAATCAAAAAAAAAAAGCCCGGAAATAAAAAAAAAGCCTGTTAGGCCCGCTAAGCCCACGAGCCCGGCCCATTTAGCCCAGAACCATATGGGCTTAGGCCCGTCACGGGGCTGGTCCCACCCGTTGAGCCCACGAAGCCCGGGACCGTGAAGCCCGGACCGCCAGAGCGCAGGACCGCTAACCCCAGGCCCGTTTAGCCCGGCCCGTTTAGCCCATTTAGGCCCGGGCCCGGCCCACCATACAGCCTTACTTACAATGTTGTCTTTTTCACTTCTTTCTTTTTGCTCACATTCTATAAATAGATAAGAATCTTTTCTTTATTTTGGGTTTAGTTAGGACTTAGGTCCAGTTCGATCCAAGGTCCATTTTCCTAACAAAACATGGGCATTTTTTTTGCTTTCTTCCTTAAGCAACAACAATGATCAAGTTGAGAATGATGATAAGATTCCCTAGCAGACACTTTGGACTTACTTTGTTTATTTCGCTTTGTTGATTCCATGATTATTTATTCTTCTTGGACACATAATGGATGTTGAAGTACTTTCTGTATTTCCCTAATAAAATGCACCTACATTAAAATTACTCGTTAATGGTTGATCAATTTGATAGATTCACCCTTGAAAACAATCAGTTCTGGTCCGACGGGATTATATAAGCCACTTGACGTCCATCCGACGCATCCGTTATGGTTATCTCATTTTGTATGATTTTACGTACATAATTTTGCTTCTCAATTTTCATACATCTCAAGTATTATTTAATAATTTTCTCTTGATAAATTTACATTGACTTCTTGAGTAGACAGACCCCCCACTCTTAGGGTTAAAGGAAAGACCAAAAATCAGAATTTGTGTACCATTATTAGTGGATACTTCATAATAATCCGTTCTGGCAACTTATCTTCAATGGATAAAAAGAGTATAGAGAATACCTTATTTCTAACCCTGAGGACAATCTTTAATGTGTGTCTTTATTTTCACTAATTGAAATGCCACAGCGTGGAATCTTACAAAACTCGAAAGAGAAATTATAGTAGTAACTATATACAAGAAATGTACAATCCTTTCAGCTGTGAAAGACTAGGTACAACATCTTAAAAAAAAAAAAAAACTAAAAGACTGCTGTAAAAACTATAGCACCACTCCTTCGGGGCGCCTAGATAGTAAAAAGGAAAAAACTAGTGAAAAGCCAAGAAAAGCGGCCTTTGATTGAGGCTCAGGATTACTAGAGGCTTAGAGGAAAGTATTTAAAACTCACTGACCCGAGTAATATGCATTAGCCAATATTTATTACTCATTATATGACTAATGGAAGTTGACTTTGGCTTGGTAAGTCATGCCTACATGCCAATTAGAGGGTGCAACATTGTAAGCCATAATAGTCTCATAATTTGTGTAGGAAGTGAGCTTGAAAGAAAGAAATTGTCCTGCAAGTGTTGCAAATGCCTGGTAAGAAGCTCCCCAGTTATGACTCATGCTTATCCACCCTGTTTTGCTTCCCTTTACCCACATGCTTGCCACGTCGCCACCTCCAGCGACGTTCATCACGTATACCAATAACCAGTAACCGTTTCCTTGGAAAGCGAACCGAATCCCGCCTTTCTTAATGCAAGGTACCCTGCAATCACAAAAAAGTAGTATTAGAGATGCAAAAAATGATAGTACAAGATTAGCTTTAGAGGGACAAGTTCAAATTTTTAAGAATTTCTTAAAAATTACATTAGTCTGAACTTTCAACCTACTGGTTGATGATGGAGGTACTCTATTACTAGAGGAAGCTTGCTCGTCCTTAAAATTAATTTTTAAATATTGATTTAGAAAAAGAATAAATAAGTTTTATTTTTACGCGTTGTAACAAACGTACCTGCGATACATAACGGGGACAATGCCAGCTTTCCATTGAGCAATTTTCATGAAAGCAGGTTTAGCCATGTCAAAGTGCTGACGTGGCGGGTTGCACCAGCCACCATGGTTGGAGTCTTGGGCCCAATTGGGTGGGCAGAGATTTGTGGCTGTGACGGTGGTAAATCCTTTGTAGCAAAATTTAGACTTCACACACTGTATTTGGAAGCATTGCCCACATGAATATCCATTGCTAAATAGCACTGTGCTCAATGCTGCAGTTGCTGTACCATAACCAGAATTGAACAAATTCCCATATCCACAAGCTCCACCTGCAATAACGAGCTAGTCGAATTAGTTACTTGAAAAATAAGGTAGGTTACCTGTTACAATAAGTTAAAATCCAATAATTGTCTGACTTAGTTTGGAAATGAGGGATAATTGATTGACTAGTGTAACGCACCCATTGTCTCAGAAGCAGTCTCGTCTCCGTAGAACGTGGCATAAGCAAGCTTCCAAGGCATGGCTTTAAACTTAGGGGTGGTATAGTAGCCAGAGGCTATTGCTTGGTGAAAAAGTGCCATTGTCGCAATGAGGAAGAAACTCAATCTCCATCTGCAGTTGAAAGATGCCATTGTTGCTTGTTTCCTAATGTTACACTCAGAATATTTTGTTATGGCTTAATTGACTTGTAACTTAGGCCTTTTATAGTTTGAGTTTAAGTAAGGAACAAGAAAATGTAGCCTTCGTGCCCCCACGAACATGTTAGGCTATAAAGTCAACTTTTTTGTTATAGAATAGAATTTATTTATCTTTATACCACGTAACAAAACTACAAGGTTTGACATTTAATTTGCTTTTGGCAACGTGCGAGCAGGTTTTATGCTGTTGTGTATAGCCGTACTTTTTGTTAGATTCATTTTTTTCTTAACAATAGAAATGTTCTAAGAATGTAGGCTAACATTGAACTTAAATTAATTTGAATCTAAATACTCTGAATTTTGTAATGAGTAGTTGCATTGGCCATCCGACAAACAATTTCAAGAAATCTTGAAGGTTAGAAGAAATAGTTAATTTAAAAATAATAAGAGAGAGTTTGGTATGCATGGATACGTGGCAAGTAGAATATGGAAATCAATAAATTCAACGTTCATTGCAGCAGAATTATTCTTTTTATTTTTATTTTTTGAAGATGATTAATTATAGTCAATGGCGGATTCAAAATTTAAAAACTGTGAGTTCTGAGTTGAGAGAGTAACTTGTAAAATGTTTATCTAAGTCAATCTATACTTGCTTTTGTGCGCAGACATAAACGGTTTGACTCTAATTTTCTGAATACGCGCACTCATGATTGGATCCAAAACTGACTCTGCAAATTATTTTGGCTATTTAGTGGCATTCAAAGAAGGGAAACTCAGAACAGGGGCGAAGCTACATTTGTTAAAGGGTGGTCAATTTATCACCCTTCATCGATATATATGTAAAGTGATACTAGGTTTTTGCGGTATATAACATATACTAAATACCCTTTATCGAGGAATTTTTTTCACTTCTTTCAAGTTTGAACACCCTTGAGGAAACTTCTGGCTTCACCACCAGTGACTGAAAAAAAACAATTCAACTCTATTCAAAACATTCATATGATCACCTGTGCTTTTTGAGTTAAATTTTGCCTGTTGTATATACATGCATAATATACATTACTTAACTACATATTGACATGCTGCAAGTTGCAAAGCATCCACCATTTAACATAGGGAAATGTTTTTGTTTTTACAAATTGCCCTCAAAATACCCATGATATGATCTCTCTCCCATGCAATTGGTGTCAGTGCAATCTGTTTGCAGATGTCACCAACGTAGAATCGCCCTGCATTGTTTACAAGTAAACTTTTCAGTAACCAGGATGGTTTAACAGTTAGCATCATCCTATACCACCAAAACTACAAAGGAAAAAACATGATCCAATGTGAATGTTTTAGAACTTCAGGAGATAGTAGTAAGTGTTGAGTCCCGGTCGGCTCAAGATGGGTAACTTGGACTCCTTATATGGTTTTTAGACAATCCTCTTCTCATGAGTTAGCTTCTGAGGTTGAGTTAGGCCAAGATTCATTTATCAAAGATATCAGAGTCGGGCCCCCAATGTTGAGCCCTTAGGATAGATTGTTCACTCTCCAGTTGGCAGGTCTTGGCACACGGGGGTGATGGAATCCCACATTGGAGATGGATGGATTCCTTGTACTCTTTATATGGCTTAGGCAATCCATTTATCATGGTATCAGAGCAAGTCCCATCTCACTATTTACTCAATGTTGGGCCCCCATCTTATGTTGTCCATGCTCCAATTGTCCGGTCCTAGTCCTGGGCGTGCAGGGGAGAGTTGAGTCCCACATCGGCTCAACATGGGTAACTTGGACTCCTTGGTCTTGAATATTACTCACCTCATGGGCTAGCTTTTGGGTCTTATGGAACAAGCGCCGTTCAACTAACATCTTCTAGATTGAGAATTTAGTATAGAAAAGAACTATACATAAAGATGCCGCATTCATTAATCTCTCTCAGTACTTCACAGCCAGTAAAGGTTCAGAATTGGTGAAACTTTTCAAGTGGTATGCATGTTATGTGGAAGTACAACTTCTTAACCTTTAATTTATATTCTATTTTCAAAGTTAGAACAGTGGAATCACAATTTTGTTGACAAAAGAACGATCTACTGCTACTCAACTTATCCTAGTCTTAATCATCAGAGGGTAAATAGTTTAGTTTCTTAAATCTGATGTCAGGAAAGAACTACGCAACCAAAAGTCCACTCTCATCTGCAACCTGCAGGCCGTCTTGCAAACTGGTCATTAACAGTCCTCTCGGAGGACAATAGAGCAATGAAGGGTCAGCTTCTTTACATCTATATGCTTTTTAGATTTGGCATTGCGTCTTATACTGTCTCGAACTGTTAAGTTCTCAATGCAGACAAGCAAATAAGCTAAATGGTTTGAATAAATACATGGCTAGAACATATATAGATGATAACTTATTTTTTGTTAAAAAATAATCATCTTATGTTATCGTCCAAGTAACAATAAAAGAGTATATGTACCTAAACTCATGCACTACTTCCTTCCGGCAATGTGATTAAACGTGTGCCAGAATCATAGACCATATCCGTACCACAACTGAGAAAATTATAGCAATGGTTAGACGATGGAGATATAGATAAAGTAGAGAATGATGACAAGGTTTCTTAGAAGATACTTTTGGACTTACTTTGTGCATTTCACTTTGTTAGTGTTACCTCCACTAGAAACAGATAATATGGTACCGAAGAAGGAAGTGTTTTCTGTTCCACAATTCGGACAGGGGCCCTGAAATTTAAGCTTATCACGCATTAATTTCAAATAAATACAACCTTTACATCATCATACACAAAGCTTATGAACCTATACCTTCAAGATCAGAAAATCTTTAATGATAGCGTTTGTAATTGTAAAGGATAGCCACAATATGAAGGGCAAAGCAGCGAACCACGTGAATATGAAACTGAACGGCTCCGGAAGCTGCAAATATACGAACCACAGTGTATCTTTTAGTGATGGAGAGAAAGAAAAGGGATCAGAGTCAGTTTTACCCAGGGATGGCGAGGAATCATTAGGACAAGCAGAGACAATCATAGACAGATTAGAACTAATTTTCAAGGAACCAGTTGAATTCTTATTTCCAACATGTGCATGAATATAAATATAGTACCACATATGCAGACTTTGCACAAGAGTAGTAGTAATTATTAACTCCTCTCACAAAGATTAGGCGTAATTACCAACACCACTGGTACTTCAATTCCTTTTGAGAAACTAGTTTGAACTCCTAATTTACCATATATTGCCTCGATTAATACATTCAGAGACATTCTGCTAAGCTATTTCAAATCCATCTAGAATCGCCTCCCATGTTAGTATTGTCTCATGCTTTGAGATATTCCAACTTCCTATCACTTTGCTAAAGCTAATGAACATTCACAAGTTTTTGATCAAGCTAATGCAGAATATTCTGCACTTAATCACTTTTACCTCCAAAAGATAGGTGATCTCAAATCCAGTGATGTCGTCGAGGAAGAAGAACCTGTAATACAGCAGCCAAATAAACTATGTTAAAGAAAATTGGGAGTGTTGCTTTATGAACTAAGAACACAAATAAATATGGTGCTATCTTTTTGCCTTCCCTTTTTTTTGACACGAAGTGTGAAGATCATCAAGATACAAGCAAGAAAGTTTAAGAATGAACTTATAAAATTGATGGAAACATTAGGGTCAGGCAGAAAACCCTTTAAGAGAGCTAGTTATCCTTATTTTTGAAGTTGGATGTCTGCGTTTCTTCTTCTTTTACTATCTCAAACAATGGTCCCGTTCCCAAGGAATAAATGTCACATTATAAACACAGATGCGAGAAAGAACAACCTTCACACTTTCTAATACAAGTTTTCTCCTTTTCTTACTTCCTAAAAGCTCAAAAGTAAACATTTTTTGTGAAGCAATTGTGAAGTTGTACTGAGAGAGAAAGAACTGCTACTCACAATCCAAGCGCAACAACAGCTGCGGGGACATTTAGCAAGAACATCCGCAGATAATCCACATAAAGGTCACTATAAACCTGCAGTAAATTTGATCAAAGGCATAATATGAGTATACATAATGGCAAAAATGTAGCACGTCCTCGTAGTGCAGATGGAAAAAATGAAGGACAAACCTTTCTACTACGGAGACTGCACCGTGGACCCTCAACCACAATATCACTGCCATCCATCTAGAAGTTAAGAGATAAAAATACAGAGAATTTAGAGAACACCATAAGAGAACAAGAAAAAAGTAGCAAAGTATTTCTAGTATGGCCATGTTCATAGGGACAGTAAATAGAAGAACAGCCTTTATTGTGATAATCGAATAACCCCATATTAGTTACCAGTCAAACTTAAAAGTAGCCGATAAGAAAAGAAAGTACCAGATATTTGTTGATATTACAGAATCTGAGCTTATACCAAGTAATCAGTCACTTTATTATACCAACAAGCAACAGTATCAAAATAAAAATTACTTTGCTCTTATTCTTCTGGTATTTTTTGTATGTAAAGGGAAACTTTATAATACCAAGCTAATACTCATCTGCTGTATTACATATCAAACACTAATATATAAGAATATGATTGACCAATGGGAAAGCACCTTAAGTTTCAACTTCAGCTTGTCAAACTCTTGGTCGGTCATAATCGGATTCCCAGATACATAAGCCATAGAAGCTTCCAAAAATCTCTGTTCATCAGCACCTACATTGATAGGAATTGATGTCATGTAAGCTACTTAAGGGCCCAACATAAAAACACCATATTTTGAAAATTTTGACAATTAAAATGAAATTGTTCTATACTTAGCATGACAACGCTGCTCCCTTCCCACATTAATTCTTCCTTGAGGTTATCAAATTCCTCATTTGACATGATGGCCTTTCCTTCATAATAGAACGACTGTAGTACACAGCCAAGACAAAGCCATTCAGTTTTGTTAGAAGGGGGAGTGAGAACTCCTCAATCTCAAGAAAAGAGAAAATATCAAGGGAATGGAATAGAAAAGCTGGACTTCATTACTTGTAGCGCTTGAAGAAACTCTTGTTCCATTTCCCCCATAGATTTCTTCCCCTTCCCATCAATGCTACAATACTGCAAAATTTTACTGTCCTCATCCTCTTGGACCTGACCTGAAAGTAAAAAATGAGGTTTTATGAACGTAATATGGTATTGGCCACCATAAAATGAATAAATTGGATAAGATCCAAAAGTTAAATGAAAAAGAAACAGAAACCTCGGCAAAAGATTATTTCAGTTTGTATGATTGACAAGTCTATAAATCTCTTTCTTTGTCTCAGCATTGTTTCGTATTTTCCTTGTATTTAAAGAGATATATATACTAAACCCAAGTAAACCTGAAGGTGGCTGAAGGCTTCATTGCATCTATAGTTGAAGGTGCAATGAGGTTTTTTATTTTATTAAGGCCATAAATATAGAAAAGATACTATGGTGTAGGATAAGTAGCAAGTCTTTCTTGAACATGCTTAGGCACAATTGCCAATTTTTTTTACTCCCGTTAAATAATTAGGTTGACGGTGAAACACTTTCCTTTGCAGCAACCTTGCCTCACTATAAATCGATCACAGAAAAATGTTTATTTTCCTGAGGTGCAGAGATAAGAATGTGAAATCTACTTGAGTAGACTGCAAGACTGGATGGTAATTCCTTTTGGAAGCTTCCCTTCTATTCTCGGCCTTATTTGTTTGCACTTAATGGAGGTGTGAATCTTAATCATCCAGATCTCAGACATTAAGTGCCTTTATTTTTAAAGTCTGAATCTTAATTATTCAGATCTTAGTCATGAAGTGTGTTTGTTTTTTTTACTTCACAACCACTTAATGGGTCTGAATAGTTCTGTATGATTAAGATCTGTAACATAGACTTAATTTCATTAAGATGCTATCACATATTCATTATTAACTGCCGCCACCGCCTACTATTATCAACTACCACCATGCCACCCCCACCACCATACTCAACCACCACTACCATGCCACCACCACCACCTCCACCACCACCACGTCACCATAATCCTCAATCATAGCCGCCACAATTATCGACCATCACCACCTACTATCCCCACCACTCTGACCACTATCATTCTCACCCACAATCTAACACTCATCTACCATAACTTACCACCCCATCACCATCAACAACCACCGCCAGCACTGCCCATCATTATAACCTACCACCACCCACCCACCACCTTCCTCAGTCACAACTACTACCACCACCCGCCATTATTAACTATAACCACCCACCACCACCATCCTCAATCATAATTGTCACCGCTACCATTCACTACTAGCTACTAGCATGAACCACCATGATCAACCAAAACTACCACCAACCACTGCCTCTAACCGGCATTCACCCGTTAGCCATCACCACCAACAACTATCATATTTTAAAAACTATATATTATATTGATAGAATATTAGATTAGTTAGTATTTCATTTGAATTTTATGTTTATTAATTTTCAAATAAAGATAAATTTTATACATTTAGATGTTAAAAATCAAACAGTCTTAATTATTTCTATTCGGATCTTAATACACATCTTAATATATTCAGATGTGTATTCAGATTCAGATGTCTTAATCTTAATACACATCTTGATATTCAAATGTGTATTCAGATTCAAACGTCTTAATCTTTAAAAAAACAAATGAGGCTGCTATTAAAAAGCCTGGCTGTAGGATGATTGATCAGAGTTACTCCACTTAAAACTGTCATCAGAATTTATACTGAAACAGAATTTGAAGTAAAGCCTATTTTTCACTATTTTGTATTATGAGAATTCATCATAAATTGGAAAGTTTGGGACCAGCAATGTGAGCAAGCTCACACGGGCATATATAATTTCTGTCTTAGCTATCTCATTATTCTAGCTACCGGAGATCAGGCATCCGCTTCTAACCTGGCTGGTGTTACTTAAGTAGTGTTTCACAATCTACAAGCCTTTACCGCTCTATGAATGAAAATCAGATATTCTCATTTACCAATACTCCGTTTTGCTGAAACAAAATTTGAATTGAAACGTGGCATCAAGCTAGAAATATTGAACTTCTTCATTCTCACAAGACCTGTTAGAAGTAGTCAATTGAAATGCTCTTTTTCTGACAGCAAGTAAATAGAACTGATTCTTGAGGAGAGTCTACATTTACAATAAGGGTGGATAGAGGCGGAGTCAAAATTTCAACTTTATGGGTTCTGGATTTTAGAACGATGATTTCAAGTGCTAATAACTGGCTTCTACTTTTAATATTTGTACATATTTAATGAAAATTTTAACACAAATACACTATTTGAACAAAAGCTACTGGGTTGTGCCGAATTCATTGTCGGGCTTCTAGCTCTGCCCCTGATGGTGGATAGAGGCGGTGCCAAAATTTTAACTTTATGGGTTCTGGATTTTAGAATGACGATTTCAAGTACTAATAACTGGGTACTAATTTTATATTTGTATATATTTAATGAAACTTTTTCACAAATACACTATTTGAACAAAACCTACTGTGTTCTACAGAGCTTCTAGCTCCGCCCCTCAATATTGGTGGATAGAATTAGGGTATTTGGTATAGCCAAGATGGTATTTTTGGCCAATATGGCAATATCCCTAAAATACAACAACGCCTAGTGTAGTCCCACTAGTGGGGTCTGGGAAGGGTAATGTATAAGCAGACCTTACCCCTACCCGAGGGCAGAGAGGCTGTTTCCAGGAGATTATCCAGTAACCATAATTATTAAATAGAATCCAAGATGAAAACTTAAAGCCTAACCTGGCTGATCAGTAGTGGCCTTAGGGGAGAGAATCAACAACCTTTTTCGAATAGATAACTTTCTACTGGCACCAAAAGGGATCAATGGCAGCCTCGGCGAAGAAGAAGATGAAGCAGTTGGTAGTGAAGCAGAAAAAAATGGTCTTTTAAAAGGGGCATGAAAGAGCCGAGAACTTGTCATACTGAACCCAAGTTTGGTCGCCATTTAATTTTGTGACGGCCAAAATGATGGTGGCGTATGTGAAGAAAAGAGAGTAAAAGGAGCAAAACTGTGAGCATTGTAGAAAATCTTGGAATGTGATGGTTATGGTAGAGGAGAAAGAGTGGCAACAAATGAGAGCAATTCAAGATAAGGTTAATGTGTGGAGGGAAATTAATTGTTTTCTGTCATTATATATTTACCCTTCAAGTAAATCTTCTTCTCAGTTACATTAGTTATTGATGTTACAAAATCTGCCATGTCACCTTCCTGTGGTTCAACACCAGAATCTAGGAACGTACATTTGCTTGACACGTGGAGGCTTGTTCTGCTCACGTGTTTGTCACGTGGGATTGTTTGCCCAATGGAATTCTCGTGCGTTTGGTACTTTGGTCCCTCTAATGTTTCATTTTGGTTCTCACATCATCGTCCTAAACAGTAACCACAATTTTCAGTCCTTTTCAAAATAACTTTTACCAATTTAAATGAGTAAAAACAATTTATTCTGGTTCGAAGAATGATGTTCTGAGTACAATAGTCAAATATGTTTCAAAAGTTTTAAATGAAATTTATATATTAAGAAATCAGGACACATATTTGAAAGTATAAGAGGGGGGTGAATTGTATATTTTTAATCTTAATCTCTATTAGTTTGGTTATTCAATTAGTTGACTGGATGCAATAACATAACAGTTATAATAGCAGAATATAAAACGCAGAAAGTAAGTGCAGGAATTAAAGACACCGAAATTTTTATGCTGGTTCGGATTCAATGTGAATCCTAGTCCAATCTCCTTGGGTTGCAAGGGAGTTCTCTTTAGTAAATGCGTTTCTTCGAGTACAATGAAAATGACGTGATAGCTCAGTTCCTATAACACTCGTCTCTTTTGATACAATGTCTCACCAGTGTTATACTCTCCTCTTTCTCTGACTTGTTACACAGCAGGTCTCAAAGAACTACAATGTTTGTTTGCAGTAGAATAAAGACAGGATTTTTGGTTCGATCAAAGTATGTCTCTCTAAGGCTGGATGCAGAGTATAAATACATTGGTGAAGTCCTCTTGCTGACGAGATTTGACAACCCAAGAGATTTGATCCTTGGAAAGAGATTGATTCTTTCCAAGAATAAGATTGCTTGCCGTTGCTCTTCCTTGATGAGAGGAGATTGATCGCTTTCCTTCTACAGTTGTTGATGATGAGGGTTTACTCCTTGATTGTTGGTCCTTCCACAATTGGCAGCTCAGCTAATCTTCTTTCAGAGTCCGGATTGAATGTGCTGGCCTTGATTGTTGCCTTAAGTTTAGAGATTCTTTCCATCGCAGTTGTCCATGATCTTTGCTGATTGATTTGTAATCTTTGCTAATTGATTTATTTCCTTAAGCATCCAGATTGATTTCAGCAATCTCGTAGTAGCTCCTTGATTCCTTGATTTTCTCTGATTGATTTCATACACAGATATATTATTTGCATCATTAAAATTAGATCTAACAATCTCCCCCTTTTTGATGGTGACAAAATAATATATATGTAGAAATACCAGTTGACTTCCCTGTGTTTTACCCCCCCCCCCTCAATGTATGCAGTTGAGGTTCATGGCACTCCCCATCAGTTCATGCAGTTGACTAGTCCATGGTTGAAAGTCGACTCTTGCCACGGAGGATGCTACCTGTGTCGCAGTCAACTATACCTGTACAAATACAACATATACTCTTCTCCCCCTTTTTGGCATCGGCAAAGAGGGAATCAAACCAAGAACTAAATAGAATATATAGTATTAAACAGTAGCGTTAAAGTTTAATCACAAACACCTAAAGCAAGATAAAAGCAGAAATTGTCCAATGGCTGGGATAACAGCCCAAAAAAAGCACAGTAAAAAAAATTATCTTAATCAACCACATTAATGACGCAGAAAATAAGTAAGAGTGTTGCAGATGGCCTCCTTCATTTGTTCAAAGCTAGCATTTACTGAGATGCTCACTCCATCCAACCTGTCATGAATTTCCCTGAAAGCTTTGACAGCATTCTCCCTAACTTTGAGAACAACAACTCTTATCTTTGACACATTAGACCCTGTTTCCTTGGAGATGGCATGAATGTCACCAAAAGTAGACTGAGTGGCTGTGAGGAGATTTTTGATTTCAGAGAGTTGAGTGTTAATGGCACGAAGCTTTTCGTCAAGATCAGGATCACCAGGACTGGCATGAGAGGTAGGGGGTTTAGATTTGGGTTCTATAGGAGCATGCTTAACTTCACCTTCGTGCTTCTTAACCCAGGAGCCCTTCACACTCACATACCCCATACTTGCAAAGGCTCTAGAGTTGTAGGATTTTAAAATGGTCATAAAGGGATAGTTGGACAGGGAAATTTGATGAGATTCCAGAATGTGAGTGATGGTCATGCCATAGGGTAGACTGGTGGGATCTTCAGCACTTTCAATCATGAAATTGATGACCTAGGAGGATAAGTTGACTTTGAGTTTGGCAACAAGACAGTATACTAAGAAGGTGTCTCTTTGAGAGAAGGTCGAAAAAGAACCAGTGCGGGGAAGCAGAGTAGTTGCTACAATGTGAGGCAGGACACGAGTTTCGAAACTAACATCACTAGGGCCTAACTGGTTGGGAAGGGAGTCAGAGGGACACTCATCAATACACTGTTTAGCTTGGTCAAAGGAAATTTCAAAATCATCTGGCCGGGTATTTTTGAAAAGCATAGGAAAACCAGAACATCGACACTGAAAAGGTGAATCAAACAGGGCACAATCAAGAACAATGTGCTTACCTAATACTAAGGATTCCAACCTGCCAGGCTTACTGGAGCGGAGATTAGCATAAAACATCTTTACCAGGGGTTCATAGACTTTAGGCGGAGGAATAGAGAGAAACTTAGCCCACTCTTGATGAACAAAGAGGTTTTTGACCTTACAATTTAGGGCTTCCATGTCGTCAAGGTCGACTACCCTTCCATGAGAAATGGGCTTTTCCTTCAGAGCAATGAAGAAATCCCTATTTAGAGAATCCCAGAAATTCAGGTCGGATTCTAGAGAGTCAGAGAGATCAAACTTTGATTTCTTTGGGGTAGAGGAAACAGGGGGGTCTTCCATAGGGCGTTTTCCTAGGGCTTTTTCTCCTAAGGTTTGAGAGTGATCAGACAACTCCCTGTGAAGAAGCGAAACCCTCAGACTGGTCGGACCCTAGGTCTACTTGTTCTGGGGGAATAGAAGGGGGTTTTGGGTTGGAGCGGGTACTTTTTCTGGTAGATGCGGAGGGATTTCTAGGTTGTTTGGCCATTGAATGAAAGTGGTTTGGCCGGAGCTTTGGAGAAGGGTTTTTTTATTACAGGGATGAAAGTGATTGAAAGAGGTTCTCCGCCTTAAGAAGAGAACCTTCTGACGGTTGAGTCTAGAAAAGGAAAAGGTGTCAGTTGAAGAGACGCGATGATTGGCTTTCCAACTTTGAACGACGAACTGATGTGAAAGAAGAAGAAAAAAGAGGGATAGAAAACGAAGGTGTAATTAATGCATGAGTAAAGTACAATCATTATACCTGCAAAAAAAACTATTGTACACATAGGTCCTATAGGTTATTAGTTAAGCAAGTAATGCCAAGTAATTTTCTTAAATCACAAAATCTATCTTTTAATAGTGGCTTAGTAAAAATATCTGCTAACTGATCAGTAGTTCCAACAAAAGATATTTCTATGTCTCCCTTAAGAACATGATCTCTAATAAAGTGATGCTTGATGTCTATATGCTTTTGCTCTAGNCTAGACAATGTGTAGTATATTATACTGCTTGCCAACATATGTTGTAGCATTGGTTGGCTTATTCATAATATCTATTAATATAGAAAAGGAGAGGCAAATTTATAATATTGTGTCAAATGTCAAACCGAAAAATCGACATGTGTCAAGATTTAAGACAAAACTCCAATAGGATCATTTAATAATAAGAAAGGGCAAGAAGAGAGGGAAAAAAAGTAGGATAAAGAATATAATAGGATTATTTAATAATAAGAAAGGCAAGAAGAGACCCGGAAATTCTCCATCAATCATTTTTTCTTGTAGGTACGTACCTCGATGACTCTTCTAGTTTTATTATTGAAACATCAACGTATTTTGATCAGGAAACATTTTTTTTTTATAATAGTGATGTTCGAGCTAGATTATGTGTATCTTAATTATTTTATTGAATATATACTTATTATCTTTTATCAATATAAGTATCGAATAATTATGTCCACCGAAATTTACGCATACGATTGATGGGGAAATGTTTGTTGGGTTTTGGATGTATTTAATTAATATATTAAATACTTAAAAGAGGGTGAATGAGAAATGGAGAGAAATGAAATTTTTGAGTGAAATTTTAAGTTCCTCCCTTGGCAAATGGGCATTGTCCCATATTGGAAGAGGAAGAGGTTTTTATGGGTATATAAGCAATTGCTCTTCTTCTAGCTCTTAAAGAGTTGAGAAGAAGGCAAGCCTCGCGCCGTTGTCGTCGTCGCTCGGCTCGGCTTCGGCTTCGGCTTCGGCTTCGGTCAATTGATTGATTAACTTTTTGGACCAAATTTATTTATTAATAGTAAAATATCTGTTTTGGTAACAGAAAAGTAACTACCCTCTTCAATTTTCCCTTTTTATTGTTGAGTAAATGGCCATTTATATAATGGCATTTATGATGTGGGCGTTTTGCATAAACAACCATTCTGAAGAGTTGTGCCTCTTCAGATTTCAGCCCAACTTTGGCTATAAATACAAAGCAAAAAGTAAGTGTGATTTGCTACCGAACTTTGTGTTCGCTGAAACGCTGGGGTTTGAAGTATCACTACACCAGTGTGTAATTCGTTCTATCCTGGGAAGAAATAATCCATAACCTTGGGTACTAGGAGGGGATTAAATTCCTTAAGGAAACACTGTGAATTCAGTGGGCTCGAATTGGTTTTATGTTATTTCTGTTTATGTTCATTTCTGTTTATATTCATTTATATTTCCAGAATTATTTTACAAATACAGTCTACTAACAAACTTAAGGAATTATATATATTTTCTGTATTTGTACTTACTGTTTCTGGAAGAGTAAAACCTTTGTGGTGTTGTACTCTATTAAAATCTACGTGATTTTAACGTTTGTGTCATTCTTTTACAGAAATGACTAATGAGAATGAGAACCAAGCTGTTCCAATGGTGACTGCCAATGCCTCAACAAGCCGAACGACACCGGCAGCATTGGCACCGGCGGAGAAACCCGGAAAATTTTTCGAGATTGATTTCAAGCGCTGGCAGCAAAAGATGTTCTTCTATTTGACTACTCTAAGTCTCCAGAAGTTCATCAAGGAAGATGTTCCTGTACTGTCCGATGAAACTCCAGAAACTGAATGCTTTCTCGTGATTGAGGCGTGGAAGCATTCAGATTTTTTGTGCAACAATTATATTCTAAGCGGGCTGGAGGATGCTTTGTATAACGTCTACAGCCTCGTGAAGACAAGGCCAGCCAACTAATCCAGCTCGTTTCTTTCAAAAATAGTTAAACATACTGAACAGCAAAAATATGACTTAATAACTTTAATTAACGAAATTTCAACCCAACACAACCCTAATCGGAGTGTCACAAGTCACGAGCAACTACTAGAATATAACTACCACTACAAGTCTGAAATATTCAAATAGGACTGATAAAACAAAGGAAGAACATGCGGTGCTGTGAACGCTGGCAGTCACCTCGCTAATCTCCATTAACTTAGCCTCTGATCAGCTCAAACCCGCTACCGGGTGAACAAATACCTGCATTTGCACACGAGGTGCAGGGAGTAAAGTGAGTACTCCAACTCAGTGAGTAACAAAAGTAAATAATAACTGAGCAGTAAGGAATCACGTAAAGCAAACCATCATGCTGTATAGAAGCAGGGTACAATCCTTTGAAAAAACAGTAAGGCTGTGAAATCTTTGGAATTATCTTGGCTCAGTTTAAAGCCCTTTTTGAAAATGATCTTTTCAACAGTTACGAAAACGATTTCAAAACAGTTAGTGCTGATAAGCATAGAAAAATCCGCCCCTCGGGCGCAAATACCACAGTATAACCGGTAAAAAGGCAAATAAATATGCAAGATGCGCACATAAAAGTTCGCCCCTCGGGAAATATCTCAAACAGTACCAGCCCCTCGGGCTCACTCTCAGAAACACTCTCAGAACAGTATCATATAGTAATCGCTGCGGCGTGCAGCCCGATCCATATCTCACTGCAGCGTGCAGCCTGATCCACATGGGTACCCGCGCTCACTGTGGGGGTGCAGACTCCGGAGGGGCCCCTTACGGCCCAAGCGCTATATCAACATAAGGGCTGAAAGCCTTCTCACATCACACTCGAGGCCTGAAAGCCTCCTCACATATCACTCGAGGCCTGAAAGCCTCCTCACAATACACTCGAGGCTTGAAAGCCTCCTCACATATCACTCGAGGCCTGAAAGCCTCCTCACAATACACTCGAGGCCTGAAAGCCTCCTCACATATCACTCGAGGCCGGAAAGCCTCCTCACAATATACTCGAGGCATGAAAGCCTCCTCACATCACGCTCAAGTCCTGAAAGCCTCACTCAGTCCAGAAATATCATAAGCCCCTCGGGCATCAATAAATTAATAGTTCTCATCCCAAACAACAGTGAAATATAATTAAAATCTCAAAATTCAATTAAAGCGGCTGAGTTTGCAAAACAGTATAATTATTAGGACTGAGTTCAAATAACGTATCAAAATAGTGAGGAAATAGTGATAACGATCCCCGAAGGATTCAAATAATCGGCATCAATCCCAAAACATGGCAATAAGCCCAAATCATGATGATAACCAAAATAGCTCGGTCAAATACGCGGTAAAATATCAAACGGGACGGACCAAGTAACAATCCCCCAGCGGTGCTCTACCCCACGCTCGCTAACCGGCGTGCAAGTCACCTCAATATAGCACTACGATGTGCAATCCGGGATTTCAAACCCTCAGGATATCATTTACAATCATTACTCACCTCAAACCGGCGGAATTTCCAGCTCGCGACGCCTTGCCCCTCAAGTTGGCCTCCATGCGCTTCGAATCTATCCAAAATCAGAGCGAATACATCACAATATGCTAAGGGAACAAAGCCCAAGCGAAAGCAATCAATAACGGGCACAAATCCCGAAATTACCAAAACCCGAGCCCCGGGCCCGCTTCTCGGAACTCAGAAATTTATACATCAATACGTTCCTTATCTCCTCACGAGTTCATACATACCAAGAACTCTCAAATCCGAGCTCAAATAACCCTTCAAATTCCAATTTAAAATTTCAAAAACTCAAGCCCTAGTTCTTCTCATTTTAGCCAAGTTTCCATGACTTTCAAGGTTAATTTCACATAATAATCGTGTTTTTAGAACATAGGACTTACCTCCAATCAATCCCAGTCGAAATCCCCTTCAATTTCTCTCAAAAAGCTCCCAAGATCGATCAAAAATGGTGGAAATAACCCTTAGCTCGCGGAACAAAATGAGCCTTTAAAACCCTTCTCTGAACAGGCACTTTCGCTTCTGCGGTTGCCTTACCGCATTTGCGACTACCGCTTCTGCGGTTCTACCTCCACTTCTGCGGATCTTCATTATGCCCAGGACCACTTTTGCGGTCAAGTCCCGCTTCTGCGGACCCCGCTTATGCGGTCAAAGATCCACTCCTGCGGAACTCCTTTAAAGCGCGCGGACCGTTTCTGCGGTAAGAGTCCGCACCTGCGAAATTAATCCGCTTCTGCGGAAATTCTTCAATTGGCCAACTTCGCATCTGCGGAACCGCATCTGCGGTCCCTTTTCCGCAGATGCAGAAATACTAGATATAAGCAATCTTCAGAAATCTCACAAGTCCAAATTCATCCCGATGGCCATCCGAAATCACCCCGAGGCCCCCGGGACCTCAACCAAAAGTGCCAACCCATCCTAAAACATCATTCAAACTTTCTCCAATCATCAAAACACCACAAACAACAACAAAACTATCAGATTACATCGGATTCAAGCCTAAGTTCTTTTAAAACTTCCGAATTACTCCTTTGATCAAAAACCCGACCAAAACACCTCCGAATGACCTGAAATTTTGCACACACATCCCAAATCACCTAACGAAGCTACAACAACTCTCAGAATTCCATTCCAACCCTCGGATCAAAATCTCACCTATCAACCGGAATTCGCCAAAATATTAACTTCACCAATTCAAGCCTAATTCTACACCGGACCTCCAAAATCAATTCCGATTACACTCCTAAGTCACAAATCATCTAACGAAGCCAACCAAATCATAAAAACTCTGATCCGAGCTCGTATACAAATAAGTGAACCCTTGGTCAAACCTTTCAAATTCAAAGCTTTCAACTGAACTATTCTTTCAAATTCATTCCAAATTTTCCTGAAACCAAAACCAATGACCTACATTAGTCATAGCACATAACACGGGGCAAGTCATGCCCGAGAACTGTCGATCAAAGTGCAAAAGCTCAGAACGACCGGTCGGGTCGTTACATCCTCCCCCACTTAAACACACGTTCATCCTCGAACGTACCCAGAGTTGTCCTAGAAGCCAGCCAATAGCTGAATGATCTTACCAAGCATATACCCGGGGGTGGTCCCACGTCACCCTATCTCGCATAGGTCCGATACCACAACATAGCTGAAATTTCACAATCCATCTAGTCCATAAACCATAGAACCACATTGCACTTTCCGAAATCATACACAAGATCAGAACCTCACATCTATACTCAGAATAAGCCCGAACCAGCTATAATAACCCATACCTGCAACCTCAGGTGCAATCATATGATATACTACATAACCCAAACACTCGAAACGATAACTTCTATTCACAGCAGTTGCCCACAACACCCGATACCGGTAGAAAACCTCTTATCATCTAAGGTCTTATTCCAACACTTTCATATACTGCCAATGATAAATGAAACCCGCAATAAACCGTAACCATTGCGCAGATCAACCATTCATGAAGCCACTTCTCTTTTGACTAATACCACAGCAGATTCCGAGCTGAACCCCGATATTATCCTTCCAACAAGATGATATCAAATCCGTTTGTATTCATTTGTGACCCCAACGATCACCTCGAATCCAACACACCACTCCGGTAACATGACACATCAATATAGGCCTAAGCCACGACTTGCATATTTCACGCACCAATAAGGAACGGTCTGAACATACCCAATCATGAAAGTGACCCAAACGAAAGAGTTGTACCTCAAGCTCATCAATACCATCACAACACAAGGCTGAGACCCCGTCTCACATCATAGAAATAGAACACATGAATCTATCCCAAAAGGTCATATCTCCACGTAGCCTCGCTACAAATGCGCGATCCTATCCAAACACTGTTACACCTGAAACACCTCAAGTCACTATGCTCAAATCGACAGCCACGCACAATTTGATGTCAGGAACCCAAGCAAATCATTACACCCATGGTGAAACAAATAACATACGCCACGCAACCCGATAGGACATAACCGATACGTCGATTCCTAAGCAACACTCAATTACTCTGCCCGCTCGAATTCCACTAAGAGACCCCAATTGAACCGCACCATGTGTGCCTATAACCAACAAATCATAACATCTCGCAACACAGAAAAGGTAACTCACAGATTCCCCCCCAGATCACTGATAAGCTCAACAACGGTCAAATCAATACCTCCCTCAACAATGCCATTCGGAGCCAACCAAGCTGACTCAAGATAGAACGCTCAACATAAGAGCCCAAATAAGGGAGACAAATCCTTCCCAGCTGCCCGCTGGGTCTTCAAAACATAAAAATCCCAACAGGACAAAATTCGCAGAACATCGCCACTAAGTCCGTGGTATTCCCGACACAGCCAACAGCGCCATCTCACCGCAATGGCCCAGAATAACACAACGCGGAAACACCCCTATATCATATTTAAAATCTAACAAACCCAGCAAAGAAAGATCCATTCGGGCCTCCAAATCTCGGCAGTCGCTAAACAATGCTGATACACACGATCTAGAATCGCAACATAGCCTGAATATGAGAACTTCCGATCTCCAATTCTGTGTAGCACATAGGTCACCCTACCTGATCCCGAATTCCGCCGTCCGAATACACATCACACCTCATGTATCCATTCATTCCAGGAAAGATATTCTAAAATTCTTCTATGCCATCAAGCAACTCGAGCATCATCAGTCGATCCAATAAGAAAGTGCCGCAATACTATCAAAATATCATCAGTTTAATCACATCACCCTTTTTCTGAAACATATACTCCCGTCAAATCACTTCCAATTAACAGTACCATTTCCTTGATTACCTGAGGCTACCTGTTGCCTAAGAGTTTTATGAACTTCTTTTCAGAACTGAACTGTAACTCATCTAGCCAAGAACTTCCACTGATCCATTTAGAAGAAAAATCATTACACATCCCATGCTCCGCATGCCCACAGAAAATATACGTCTCCAAACCATGGTAAAACCCAACAAGAACTCCCTCCCAATTTCATTTGCACAAGCTAAACTGTCAGGACTGAATCCTTCTAACTAGACCGAGCTAAGCAAGCTGTCAGAACTCAAGAGCTTTGCTGCAAAATACCTGTAAGAACCCATTACCTCGAACACATACACAGAATTGATCATATCCTTACCATAACAATTCGGTCTACTATCAAACCATTCCATCTATCTACATTTTCCTTCTGATTCATTTTCAACTTGATGCTTCCTCTTGCTGTAGTACCACAATCTCTCAATCCCAGGCTCACTACACGAGACCCAAACACAAGACCACACTGTCTAAGACCCATAAGCCGCTGAATACTCTCTCAATATCCCCAAAAATACTACATTCCAAGATACTTTACTCTGAAGAACTTCCTGTGAATTCTGAATCTGTTACCTTTAATTTCCAGATACCGGTACATAGGAGCCCATAAATAAATCATAAAATGCCACAAGTCTTGACCTCTTTCATATGAAAACACAGTCTCTAACCACATATACAAGTTTGAGATACCCGATTGTTTCTGTAGAATCTTGAACATATTAGAACCATTCTCGAAAGTCATTCACTCTTATTCAAACTACAAATTTCCTGACCCAACGAATGGAAACACCCGTGCCTCATTGGCACTCCGATGCTGCAAAATGAAATCCTCATCCCGATACGACCAAGCAACTTCCTGTTCTATGCGCCGAGCATTCTTTACCAATGACACTCCAGAAATTCCGTGATTCTCATACTTTATGAAGCATAACATGACCCTTGTCAAATTCTTCCTTTACTCTAGCCATAGCTAATTCACTCGCATGCCCCAAACTGGAACCATCATAGCACCTAACCGTGCAATCAACTGCTCACAGCAGACTCCCCCACTTGGCTCGAAGTCATAGATCAAGATACGCTCAATAACTCATAACACTTTTACTCTATTGATGCCGCAATACCATAGTGAGATTAAACTCAAATCATTTAGAAGTTGTGAAAACACTGACCATCTAGTTCTGTAAATCTTCTACAAATCTCGCATTCATTCCCGCAACAGTTAAGCCCACTCTCTTAAGCAAATCCTAAATTTCAAATTTCAACACGTACCCTTCCATTACACATGAGGTCTTCTAACATACACATAAGGATCACACCACTTCGGAACACTCCGTAGGAGATAACCCACCTGCTTCGCCTTAATATAACATTTCCGTATACCTCCTATCGTCATACACATTACACAGCCACTTAGTCTTCCTGAGTCTGAACTCATACCGCAACATGAAATTTACTTCACTCCCATCTAGGAGACATAAAAAGGTCCTTCACGCGCCCATCACTCGGGGCCACACATCCAATTACAATGGAAAATCAAACACCTAATAGTTCATCTATCATCCAGTAGACCTTCCTCGTCGCTTCCAAATTACATAGATACATCTTGCAGTACTAACATATTCATCACATGGCCATTCAACCGCCACTTCCACTAATAGGGACACTGCCGAACATATAAGTTCAAACACTTACTCACACAATATGCACCTCAGTGCTCAAGCCATAGGCAAAGATCCGGCCTCAAGTCCTCCAGACTGGCCCAACATCAAACTCACAGAGATCACATCTCGCCCCTCGATCGGGGAATCACAAGCCATTAAGGCACATCTGATACTGAGCGCTCATGCGCGCATACAAACGCGTGGAAGGAATTTCAAGAGTTTCTTTTCAAGCTGAATCAAGGACGCACGATAAGAATTCAAGAATGTGAAGTTTTCCTAAAGGTTCTGCAGCCTCTCGAGGATAAATACAGACGTATCCGTACCGATCCGCGAGATTCTACTAAACCTGCTCATGACTCGTGAGACCTAGTAACCTAGGCTCTGATACCAACTTGTCACGACCCAAACCCCACACTGGTCGTGATGGCGCCTCTCGTGAAGACAAGGCCAGCCAACCAACCCAACTCGTCTCTTTAAAAAAAGTTAAGCATAAATGAACAGCAAAGATATGACTTAATGATATAAATTAACGAAATTACAACCCCACACTGCACTAATCGGGGTGTCACAAGTCACGAGCATCTATAAGAATGTAATTCCACTTTACAAGTCTAGAAATACACTGAAACCAAAATAATGAATAATATAGAAAGAAAGTGGTGCTGCGAACGCTGGCAGTCACCTCGCTAAACCTCTACATCTCTGCCTCCATGCAGCCAATACCCGCTACCGGGTGGATAAATACCTGCGACTGCACGCGAGGTGCAGGGAGTAAAGTGAGTACTCCAACTCAGTGAGTAATAAAGGTAAATAATAACTGAGCAGTAAGAAATCACGTAAAACAAATCATCATGCTATATAGGGGCAGTGAAAAACCCTTTGAGAAAAAGCAGTGAAGCTGTAAAACCTTTAGAAATATCTTAGCTCAGTTTAAAACCTCTTTTTAAAATGACTTTTTCAACAATTATGCAATTGAATGCAAAATAAATAATGCAGATAAGCACAGAGTCCGCCTCACGGGCACCACACTCGGTTTTCAGATAATGCCAGAGCTACAGGTAAATAATGCAAGCAGTAGCACAAACAACATATAATGGCAGACAATGAAATAAGGTAAACACATCAAACAGTACCGGTACCGCTGCGGCGTGCAGCCCGCTCCACATATCGCTGCGGCGTGCAGCCCGCTCCGTTTGTCGTCGACGGCGCTCACGGGAGTGTGCAGACTCCGGGAGGGGCGCCTTATGGCCCAAGTGCAATAATAAGCCATATCGTGGCATCAACTAGGCCCTCGGCCTCATATCAATATCAATATCAGTGCAACACTGCTGCGGCGTGCAGCTCGATCCATAAGTATCCTCACAAACAGGCCCTCAGCCTTACTTAGTCAACAA
This sequence comes from Nicotiana attenuata, assembly GCF_001879085.1. Taxonomy (NCBI): domain Eukaryota; kingdom Viridiplantae; phylum Streptophyta; class Magnoliopsida; order Solanales; family Solanaceae; genus Nicotiana; species Nicotiana attenuata. The sequence continues at coordinate 528,665 of NW_017670490.1, forward strand.
AATCACATAAGCCACTCGGGCAACAATAAAACAGTGTTTCTCAGCCCAAAACATCATTTAAATATCATTTGAGTATTAAAACTGAGTGAACATGGTTGAGTTTTGAAAACAGTAGAAAATAACATGACTGAGTTCAAATATATAATTAAATCAGTGAGGAATTTTCAACAACAATCCCCGAAGGGTTCAAATAGTTGGCACGAAGCCCAAATATGGCGTTCAGCCCAAATAATGATGATAGTAAACTGATTTCAATCAAATACGTGGTAAATTCATTAATCAGGATGGACTAAGTCATAATCCCCAACGGTGCTCTACCCCACGCTCGCTATCTGGCGTGCAAGTCACCTCAACATAGCACTATGATGTGCAATCCAGGGTTTCAAACCCTCAGAATATCATTTACAATCATTACTCACCTCGAACCGGCAAAATCTCTAGCTCGCGACGCCTTTGCCCCTCAAATCGGTCTCCACGCGCGTCGAATCTGACCAAAACCACAACGAATACGTCACAATATGCCAAAGGAACAATACCCAATCGAAAACAATAGAAAAATATTAAAAATCCCGAAATTGGCAAAACCCAAGCCACGGGCCCACTTCTTGAAACTCAAAAACTTCCACACCAATGGATTCCTTATCTCGCCACGAGTCTATACATATCAAAATCACACGAATCGGAGTCCATTTGACCCCTCAAATCCCTAGTTTAAGCTCTCTTAGGTTCAAGCCCTAAACCACCATTTTTTGACCTTTAATTTCTTAAGTTTTTCAGCTCTAACCCATGTATTTACACCATAAAATCATGTTTTTAAGTCCAAGAGTTCATACCTGATCAAAGCCCTTGAAACCCTCTTCAAAAAATCGCCCAAAAACTCTCCAAGTCCGAAGTGAAATATGTTATTTTTCTCAAAATTTCGCGAAGATGAATTAAATATTTCTGTCCAGCAGAAGCCGCTTCTGCGGTCAAAATGTCGCTTCTGCGACTTCCACTCCTGCGGTCTCCTTCCGCTTCTGCGGAAATTCCCATAATCCAAAAACCCGTTTCTGCGACTTAAATCCCGCATCTGCGGCTTCGCAGATGTGGCTTCCCCAACCGCTTCTGCGGAATCAGCGCCCAGGTCCCATCAACGCTTCTGCGGTCCAATCTTCGCACAAGCGAGACCGCTTCTGCGGTCCAAGCTTCGCAGAGGCGAAAACACCAGTTGCAGCAGACTTAGCAACATTAAAAATTCCAAAACTCTCCGTTTTAACCATCCGAACTCACCCCGAGGCCCCCGGGACCTCAACCAAAAATACCAATGCATCCTACAACGTTATTCAAACTTGTTCCAATCATAAAAACCATCCAACAACACTAAAATCATCAATTCACATCGAATTCAAGCCTAAGTTCTTCTAAAACTTCCGAAACACGCATTCGATCAAAAATCCAACTAAATTACCTCCGAATCACCTGAAATTTTACACACACATCCCAAATCACCTAACGAAGCTACTGCAACTCTCAGAATTCCATCCCGACCCTCGGATCAAAATCTCACCTATCAACCGAAAATCGCCAAAATACTAACTTCACCAATTCAAGCCTAATTCTACACCGGACCACCAAAATTACTTCCGATCACACTCCTAAGTCACAAATCAGCCCCCGAAGCTAATCGAACCATCGGAATTCATATCCGAGCCCTCTAACACAGAAGTCAATGTCCGGTTGACTTTTCCAAAATAAACCTTCCTTGAAGAGACTAAGTGTCTCATTTCCTTCTAGAACCAATCCAAATCAACTCGTTCACACCCAACACTGATAATGAAGCATAAAGAAATAGAAAATGGGGGAAACGGGCGGTAACTCACGTGACGACGGGTTAGGTCGTCACAGCTCAACTATTAACAATTTACATGTTTTAAACCTATTGTGCATTTTTAACTTTATAACCGCTTTTATTTATTTATGGAATTACTCTGGAACAAGTTACGATTTTCGTACACTTGTTTGTTTGGTACACATTGCGAATCGTGTCACGGGAGCCGTACCCACGATCTACAACATGTTTATTTTATTATTATTTAAAGTTGTTATGATTGGGACACATGAAATGCACACCCGAATTGGGGTTATGTATTGAGACCATGCCACGGGAACCGTAACCATAGCCACAATGATTATTGTTAATCGCGCCTAAAGCAACTAGCGCCTTTAATTATTTTCCTAATCTTTGAGATTGTTGTGATGCCAAATTTATGAACAAGATATTATTGGGGAACAAATAGGCTAGCTAACATGATCTATTAGTTGGCCAGATTCCTTATGGTTCAAGACCAACCTTATGGCCCATTCTTATTCCATGCCAAGAAAGAAACAACACCAATTTTTCCATCTACCCGATTAAAAGCATTTATTCAAGAACCAAGACAACATGCATCACAATTGAAATAAAAACTAATTAAAACAATTTAAATGAAAACTAAGACATGCTACTCAAACAACGTAGAATCACAAATCAACCAACACACGCACCAAGCTATCATAACACAATGAAATGAGAATGAAAATTGAGAAATGGACCTTTTATTGATGAACAAAGCTGAAAATTGCAAATCAATTGGGCTATAAAAAGCAACAATCCTTGGACTGAAATACGAAAATTAACAAACCGGAACCTCGAATTGACACCGGAAATCTCGAAACCCAAATCGACCTCAGTCTCCAAATATCTGTAACTTGTAAGAAGGAGCTGCATATTCCAAGTGATGATTCCGAAGTGATCTCTCAGGAGGCAAATTCCCTTAAACAGAATAGCCTACAGGCATGGAACGAGAGATCCTTATTCGAGCAATAGGGTATCAAGGTGAACATGAGATCTCCATTGTCAATGAAGATCTAGTTGTGGACATCCTTGACTGCACAAACATATGCATCAGAATCACAGAAGTAGGAACTTCATACTTTATTTGTTGTCTATTCTTTCAAGTCCCTCTAGCAGCAATGAATATGTCTGGGTACTAAGCCGAGGACGATTTTTCTCCATAATATCCAACAACTCCGAACATCTATCTACAAAACCCCTCTTAAGTAAGCCATCGATTAGAAACTTCCAAGCTACGTCATCATTATTGTACCCACAATCAAGAAGCCGGAAGAAGGTCACCTTAGCTTTCTCTAGCTGTATGTATTTGTGATTTTTGTGAACGTGCGCGAGAAAATTCGAAGAGGTTGAGCTGCCATTCTTTTTTTTTTGTCTAGGTCTTAGAAAATTAAGTTTTTTTTTTGTGGGTTTAAGGTTATTGGGCTCAAAAGGTGGTCCAATTTTTGGGCTTGAATTTTAGGAGATTGGGATTGAGTCCATGTCTTATTGGTTTTTATGGGGTAAGAAGACTAAATAACATAATGTAACTATAAAATATAAAACCATTTAAAATAAATTACTAAAATAAAACTAAATACTAAAAGTGAAACTATTACAATTTTTTAATTTTATGAATGGTAGATAAAATAAAAATGACTAGATAAAATATCAATTAGCTAAAAGAAAATATTTTTGTAATTTTTATTTTTGTGATAAAATAAAGTAAAAGAGTCAAAACTAGTTAAAATTGCGATATTAGACCTAAACTAAATATTTAAACGCTAAAATGTATAAAATCAAGGGGAGAGTCAAAAATTACATGTCTACAATGCACTGAACACTGTTGAAGATATGTCTGTTGATGGATCTGTTCAAGGTGTACAAGATGTGCCTATTGCCGATGCTCAAAATGTGCAAGGCGTTCCTGTTGCTGAGTCTAGTTCCAGTGTACCAACTAGACAGTCACTTAGAGTAAAAAATCTACCTATATGGCAAAGGGACTATGTAGTGCAGCCACAACAATCCTCAAAGTGTAACTATCCAATCTCAATCTTCCTCACTTATGAGAGGATTTCCTCAAAATACAGAAGCTATGTATCAGTTTTTCAGTCCTGAAAGAACCTCATAATTTCAAGGAAGCTGTAAAGGATGAGAGATGGATCATATGGATCATAGCCATGAAACAAGAGGTACAAGCATTAGAAGAGAATAAGACTTGGGAGGTAGTAGACTTACCACCAGGAAAAGCTTCTATTGGGTCTAAGTGGATATAAAAAATAAAGTACCAAGCTAATGGACAAGTAGAAAGGTTCAAGACTCGACTAGTGGCAAAGGGCTACAATCAACATGGTTTTTATGAGTCGATTATGGAGGCGAGGATGTCATGCCTTTCTGCTTAAACTATTTTAAAGATTCTTGGTATAATAAATAAGGGAATGGCTTAATAGGTTGTGTCTATAAGTGTAGCTTGATTTCTCGAGGACGAGCAAATGTTTAAGTGTGGGGTATTGATGTGTGGCTATAATTCATGAGTTTTCACATTATATGCTTTGCGTTTTACATGATTTAATGTTAAATTACACTTTGTTTGAGCGTAATGAAGTCTATTTTATGTGTAGGTGCATCGGAAATGAAAGTAGAGCTAAAGGGATGCTTCAACGTCAAAAGTGCACTCGAGAACGGTGAAAAGGAGAAGCCGGGCAAAAGCCAGCTCGACCAGGCTTTAGCCTGGCGAGACCAGCTTAAAGCCAGGCCCAACCAGGCGTTATCCTGGCAACGCCAACTTAAAGCCAGGCCTAGCCAGGCGTTAGCCTGGCGACGCTAGCTTAAAGCCAGGCAGAGGCTGGTGTTAGCCAGGCGATGCCAGGCCTAAGGCCAGGCCCAGTCCGAGTTTTGGAGGTTTTAATTGTTTTTCGGTTTGACTAGGAGTTGACCTACACGTTTAGGTCTTGTCCCAAACATATAAATAGACCTAAAAATGCTACTTTGAAGGACTTTTGCAACCGGAGGCAAGAATAGCTCGTGGACACTACTTGGGAGTTGGAATCATCGATTTCTACATCTCTTTATCCTTACTCTGTAATTTAATTATGCAAATTACTTTGGATATTTGTACTATGAGTATGAGTAGCTAAACTTACAATCTAGGGTTTTGTTGGAACCTGTTGAAAGATGATTTTCTCGTTATGTTAATATAGATTTGCCATAGTATTATCTCTATTTGTTCAACTATATGCTTATCGTTGTTCCTATTTAGTGTGCATTACTCGGGAGAGAGTGCATATTTAGGTAGTTGTTGAACATCATCACTCCTAACGTATATAAGAGATCAATACGAAAGGTTTAAAGGTGGTATTAGGTATAACGAAACATTGGGTGCGATCTAAGTGAGTTGTACTTAAAGCTAGCTAGTGTAATTTGCGAGAATATGTCTAGTATATTATTGTAATTACTCGGGAGAGAGTTACGACAGTTAGAGTGCTCATTATCGATGCAAATTTTGTAGCAACATAGCGGAAAGGATTCCGACAATAGGGGAAACCAGAACCTTAGATCATTCCAATTCTTGTTTACAAATCGTTCATAGTTAGTTCTTAATTACTGCATTTTCATTACATAATATTTAGTTAATAAACATCCAGCCTGTTACTTAAATATCTCCGAAGATTGAATACGTGAATTTCTGTGAGTCCAATAGCTGTGATTGATAGGCTAATTCCCTGCGGGGTTCGACTCCGGACTTGTTAACCGGAATATATTTGCAGCGACCACTTTGTCCTTTTTATAAGGCATAGTTGGGCGTGATCAGTGACCAATTAGCCACTTTTGCGGAAAAGCCGGTGTTCACAATTGCGATGCTTTCGTCTCTTTTTTGATGGTTTAAGAACTTTTCAAGCTTCAATTTTGCGAAGGCTTCTTCTATTTTGCAAGTCGCAAATGCGACATCTGCATCTTAGTATTTCGGGACTTAGCTTCACTTTATCATATTTCGGAGCTCTAGACTCGGTAGGAGGAGATTTTTAGGAGGGATTTTCACATAAAACTTTGGGTAAACAATTTTAATCAATTTTCAGTTATATTACATGATTATTTATGAGATTTAACATCAAAATCATGAGTTTTGAAGGAAAAATTGGGGATTTTGTCTATGTTTTTTTTAGATTTAAGAGTCGAATTGGACTCGGATTCGAAAAAAAAAATACATATATGGACTTTTGGATTTATGGATAGCCAAGATCTATCTTTGAATCCGGATTTTGATCGGGCGAGCTCGTGGTTGACTTTTGTTGACTTTTGAGAAATTGTGTAAAGATCTTAACTTTACTTATTGGATTTGGTTTCTCTTGCATTATTTGATTATATTAAGTCGATTTTGGTTAGATTTGAGTCGAGCGGAGGTGAATTTTAAAGGAAAAGCTATTTTTGAGTGTTCATTTGGCCTAGTTGAGGTAAGTGTCTTGCCTAGATTTGTTGGAGAATTTTTTTCTACTAATTGATATTGTATGCTACATGCAAGGGTGATATGTATACGAGGTGACGAATGTATATGCATGTGCCGGAATTTCCATGCTCGAGAGGGGGGAATTGATTTGCTTCTTTGTGTCTTTGTTGGACTTGATGATCCCTTAACCTATGCTCCATTAACTCTATGAATAGTAAACTCAATTAACTGTGTTAGATATTATGTTAGAACATATGACATCTTAAAAAGGATTTAATAAGCAATTTTCTAGAATCGATTGCATTCTTAACTTGATAGTAGTATCGGGAATCTATATCTATATTTATTATTGTCATGTTATCTGAGCTTATTTATTCGTATTAAGAGATGATGATTGGAGCCTTAGGGATATGTTTGGCACGATGAGTATTTTCGTGCGGTTGTTATGATGTTAACATGACGAGTATTTCCCTGCAGTGTGAAATGAGATTGTTTTGTTGGTTATTACCGTGCAGAAAAGAAAGAAAGATTTATTTATGTTATGATTACTCGTTCATAAGCACTTATATGCCCTTTACTTAGGTTTTCATTAGTGGTTGTTGCTTTGCATGATACCTTCCATTTGGGTTCCTTATGTAGTTATCTCTATATTTTCCCTTTGGCCTGTATTGCTATAGCTATGCCTTTATCTTGTCTGTCATTGTTACACCCGCACTTCACTTGATTTAATTTTATTACATGTCCTCTTCGAATTCATGTCTGTACTTGTTATTAGTAATGTTTGCTACATGCCTCTAATTGTTACGTGATTTACTTATTAGATTCCTTAACCAGCTACATGTCTCCATTTACTACATGTCTTCACTTACTATATGATTCTACTTCCCATATGCTTTTACTTGTTAAATGTTTTAACTTGCTAGATGTTTCCACTCACCATATGTTTTAACCTGCTATATGTCTCCACTAACTATATGCTCAACTTACCATATGTCTTCATTGGTTGAATGCCTCTATTTGCTACGTGCTTCTACTTGCTACATGATTTCATATATTGAATGTCGTCGTTTGATCCCTGTTCTTACTTGATAAACATCTTTGCTAGTTTTATATGCTACCTCTCCTTTGCTTAATTGGATTGGGTGATTTGTAGAATGGTTGTGAGATATTTCCTTGTGGGAGTCTGGTCATTATATATGGTATACTAGTTTTGATATTGGACTGCTCGTTCTACTCTGTTGAGTGTATTACCTAGTTGGAAATTGCGTGTTCGTTTCTTAGTGTTACATTATGAACTTTTCCCACATTTGGTTGTTGTTGTAGTTTCATATGATATTGTTGATATTGTGGATCGAGTTGCACGTCGCAAAGATATTGAAATGATATGATATGATATGATATGAAGAAATAAGGATAGAATATGATATGAACAGATAATGATATGGTGGGATTGGGTTGCATGCTGCAACGGTATTGAAATGATATGATATGATATGAAGAAATAAAGATGGAATATGATATGAACAAACGATAATATGGTGAGATCGGTTTGCGTACCGCAACAAAATTGATGTGTTGTAGTTGTGTTGTGGTTGTAGAGTTTATTCTTGATGTTGTGATGCGAGGTTTGAGATTATGTTATTCTGGGGTCCTCTTGTTCATACCCAATTTATTCCCTCATATATTAAAACATGCATGTATACTTTAAAATATTGTGCATACAATTACAGACATGCACAAATATTTTTATAATTTTTTTCTATAATTTTTAAAGGGCCTTAAATCCATTTAATTCTGCATTTTTAATTACATAAATGTTTAAAATTATCACTCGTATTACTTTATGATGATTTAATCATTTGAATTCATCATTTATGCTCATATAAGTGTTCAAATATTTCAATTGCATTTTTTACAATTACATTTGCATTTTTAAAACTATAATTGCATATTTTGCAATAATGGCCCACATATATGCATAACTACATTATCTATATAGGAAATGACTTTTTATATTTTTATAATATTAAGTAATTATTTTAAATCATCTTCATTCACGAAAATCATTTTTTATCATTTAATTAACTATTTTAAAATTATTTTATTTAGTAAATTGGGTATTTAACCAATAGCCCCTAATTATACCCAAAATCGGACCTTCCCCTAGCCCAATTTAATTTAATCGAAGCCCAAACCACCCCAGCCCAAAACATAAAGGCCTCTACCCGACCCAAACCCCTCATAATCTAGGCTGTTGATCTCTAAGATCAACGGCCCTCATTCCCCCTTTCCTTTTTTATTCTGAACGACCCCTTAACCCTAGCTATTTGTTACACACCGCCGCCCTTGAGTCCCTCATCTCCTCTCTTCTCTCTGAGACCAGCCCTAACCCTAGCGTCGTCACCTAAATCTGCCCTAAATCCCTTCTATTCTTACCTATTCCATGGGATTCCCTGGTGATTTGAGGCCTCTACCGGCCTCTTATGTCTTCTGGTTGTTCGATTTTGTTGTTTCATGAAGGGATCTCGAAGAGATCCAACCCAGATTTTGTTCAAAAACCGTTTAAGGGTCTACCTACGTTCATCTCCGTTTGTGAGTACTATTATCTTGTGTTTATGGCTCGAATCTTTGGTTCCAAACCAGATTTTCCTTTATCTCTGTCACTTTCTCAAAACCCTCATCTCTTACACTTCGAATCTGTTCAGATCTGAAACGTTTTCGAGTTTATACGGTAGTTTTCTTTAAATTTTTTCTGTTCTCTTTATTATCGATTGATTTTAATGTTCCTCCAAATTAGGGTTTTGATTCTTTATTATTTGTTCTAGATCCGAAGTGGTTTCTAGTTTCTATAGCATTTTTCTTTAAAGGTTTTCTGCTTTCCTTACTGTTAATCGACCCTAATATTTTCTAAGAACTAGGGTTTCACTTCGTTTTGTTTCTGCAAAACTTTTTCTAAAAGTCCCTATGTGTTCGATTATCTTTGTCTACTGATTCCTTTCATGACTATATTATAGTCTTTAGTTTGTTTGATTATCTCATTATTCACTTCCATATTTGCCCGTTATTCTTTGAGTAATTGATTGATTACCTGCCTGTCTAGGGTTCGAAATTTGCTTTGTTCTGCTGAGATGATTACTTCATGTAATTTCTGCCTACTTTCCTTATTTTGGAACTCCTGATTGATACTACTTGCCTTAATTACTCTTACTAAGCTTAATTTAGGGGAATAGATTGTTTTACCAACCCCGGATGATCACTAATTTACCTATTTACCTTATTTATGTGACTAATTGTCCTTGCTACTGGCCGGAGTTTGGTGTTCTGACTCTAATTGATTACCTACCTTATTTGGGCCTCAATTCTGAGTTATTTTTGGATACAATCCCATGATTTTTTGCCTATTGATTTGCCCTGTCATGCCTAATTGATGGACTGACTCTTTCTTTACCTTAGTTGCAAACCTTCAAACTTCTTTACCTTATTTACTCTATTCTACTGAATGTTATATAAGCCTTATTCTTTTTCTTTAACACACACGCACAGAGACATAGAAAAGTACACAAAGTTCTTGCTCTCTCCCTCTATCACAATCTTCTGCTCTTTGTTGTTACTTTGTCTAGCCGGCTGGAAGCCAAGGCTAGTCCTTTGGACCCTGTTTGCTTCACTCTTCTATTGCTATCTCTTAACTGGTATGCTTCCACCACTGCTATTCAATTAAACCTATGCGTTTCCTTATAATCAGCATGTCTTAATTCTGTTTAATCAAACCTATGTGTTTCCCTACCCAGCATGTTTACTGCTATTCAATTTAACTATGTGCCCTGTTATCAGCATGTCTACTTTATCTCATTAGATCCCCGTGCTTCATGTTTATTGTTCCTAACCAGCATGTTTACTGCTATTCAATTAAACTATATGTCGTGTTATCAGCATGTCTACTTCTGTTTAACCTATGCGTTCAGCATGTCTACCTATGTTTAACTAAACATATGTGGTTCTTGCTTTTAGCATGCCTACATGCCTTTTTATATGTAAATTAGACCTATGTCTATTTGTTTCTCGACTAGCATGTTCTTCTTGTCCTGTTTTAAGTACTCATCCCTAACAAACTCCTGATTGATTCATGATTCCTATGTTCTCAACCTTATTGCCTTCCTGTATGACGATCTAACCCCAGCATGCTACCTTATGACCAATATCTACCTGTATAATCACCTAGTAATAGCAAATAAGACCATGTGAAACTTTGCACTGTCTGTTGTTGATTGATGGAGTTCAGGGATGAACTCCTTCTACTAAGTGTGTGTTGCTTGTGATTCTTGTGATCTGATAATTTACTTCTATGCACTTCTGAAACCCAAGCTATCTTTCTAAAAACATAACTGTCTCCTTTTTTTTAATACATTGTTTTCAACTCCTACTCTTAGAACATCTAGGGTCCTGCCCCTCTAGTGTGATCGTTGCCTATGAGTCCATGAGACTCCTGTGAACTTTGACACACTGGGGTCGGCTCTCCAAACTTGCTCATAAAAGGTTTCTTTAAAAAATTTCTGGTGTGAGCATTGCGTGGGGTCCCTGAGGCCCTTGGAAACTTTGACACACCAGGATACCATTGGGTGCACTATGAGAGTATTGGCATGTTCATACTTGGTTGAAGGCCTGACTTTTCAGGTTTACTGTTTGGGCCTGTTCAGGCTCCCTATAGTTTTAGCAGTTTCACTTCTGTAAGTCATTATTTATGTCAGTTTGTAATAATAATTTCTTTGTAAGCAAATATTGGGGATATTAGTAAAACTGGGAGGGATTCTTATATGTATTTTGTTGGGAACGGGTAGATACCATGCCTATAAGTTTAAAATCAGTTCCTGCAATTATAAACTATGCCTATAGGTTGCTGCGATGTCTGTTTACTTATGTGCATTTAGATACCATGTCTATGAGGTTTTAAAACTAACTTCTGCATTTAGATACCATGTCTATAAGGTTTGAAAACCAATCTCTGCATTTAGATACTATGTCTATAAAGTTTTAAAACCAATTTCTGCATTTAGATACCATGTCTATAAGTTTTGAATCGGTTTCTACACCTAGACAGCATTCCTATAGGGTTTAGATCAGTTCTCGCATCTAGATACCATGTCTATGAGTTTTAAATCAGTTTCTACACCTAGACAGCATGCCTATAAGGTTTGAATCAATTCTCGCATGTAGATACCATGTCTATAAGTTTAAAAAAAAATCAGTTTCCACACCTACACAGCATGCCTATAGGACCTAATGAACCAAACTTCCTGCTTAAAATTGTTTACTAGTTTATTGCAGTTCTGATTAATGGCTATACCATGTTCATAGGACATCTCTGATCCACGCCTAAGCAAGCCTGTAGGGCGACTAAAATATTGAAATTATAAAACTGTGCTTTGTTTGTGAACTGCCCAAATTCAGCTAGTCCTAAAATCAGTAGGCAACTGATTAAGTACCTCCTGCCTCGCTTTAATAAAACACTGCATATGTTCTGTTTTGTGCCCACTTAGATATCCTGTTGTAGGCCCATTCTTAAGTGTCAGAAATACTGTTGTTGGAGACGTGTAATTGCCTGCTTATTTATGGAGGTAAATATGAGCCTTTAATTGCAGTCTTATTTGTTTTTCCTTGTCTCTTAGGTTTTCTCCTTTTAAGCAATATAGGAGAGTCTAGATCCATCTTAACTAGAAGTGCTAAACACCTCCAGGACCATAAGTAAGGGACGGGTAATGCACACATTGAGTACGTTTAATTAGAATCGCTTATATAACCATTTAGGGGAGGGTTATCGGGTAGTAAAGGATATGATGACCTGTGCGCTAATGCTATGTGTAGCACCCCAACTTAGGGACGATTACCTAGAATTGCGCAGAGGTGACCCTATAGGCTAAAAAATCTAGGATCCCCTTTACCCCTTGTTTTAGACAAAATGTCTGTCTAAATTACTTTGTTTGCTTAAGACTAATTCACCTAATTTGAGTTCGGCCGGGACCCACCGTTGTGGACCTCGAGGGGTGCCTAACACCTTCCACTCAAGGTTATTTCGAGCCCTTACCCAATCTCTGGTAATGTAATCCGGTTTATGAGTCATTTGCTTTAGGTGCACTAACGCACCTTAAAATCATTAGGTGGCGACTCTTCAAAATTCAAATACCCAATTCCCAAAAGGAAATAAGTTGTCCCAAAAGAGATGTCGAAACCTGGACTCCTCGAGGAAAAATGGGGCGCGACAGTGTAACGATCCGGCCGGTTGTTTTTGGAATTTACGCCCCGATCCCTCATTTACCGCTTCCCCTAAGTTCATTTCTGTTATATTGGTATGCCGGGACGTTCGGTGTTAGGATTCGGAGTGTTTTGGGACACTTAGTCCCTAAATGAGAGCTTAAGTGTTGAAAGATGGTCCGTAATCGGAACAGTGGGATGACGACCTCGGAATGGAAATCCGATGGTTCTGTTAGCTCTGTTAGGTGATTTAGGGGTTGGGAGCGTGTTCGGAATGCATTTTGGAAGCTCGTAGCTCATTTAGGCTTGAAATGCCGAAGTTTGAATTTTTGAAGTTTCCGGTCCGATAGTGAATTTTTGATCCGAGGGTCGGAATGGAATTCCGGAAGTTTCTGTAGCATCGTCATGTCATTTGGGACGTGCATGAAAAATTTTAGGTCAATCGGACGAGGTTTGGTTAGGTTTTTGATCGAAAGTGTGTTTTGTTGGAATTTGAAGTTCTTAGGCTTGAATCTTTGATTAATTCGTGTTTCCGGCGTTGTTTTAGGTGGTTTAAGGATTGGTACAAGTTTGAATGATGTTATGGGATATGTCCGTAGGTTTGGTTGAGGTCCCGAGGGCCTCGAGTGTGTTTCGGATGCTCATCCGAGCAATTTGAAGTTTGGAAATGTTGCAGAAAGTTGCAGGTCTGAATTCCTTCTTCGCGTTCGCGAAGAATGCATCGCGTTCGCGTAGTAGTAGCCTATCCTCTCATCGCGTTCGCAGCCACTCTCCCGCGTTCGCGTGGTGTAAGTTTGGAGAGGGGGCCCGTTCCTCTTCGCGTTCGCATAAGATCTCTCGCGTCCGCGTAGCTTCACTATTTCCTCCATCGCGTTCGCGTAAGCCTTGTCGCGTTCGCGTAGTTCTTGATCCCCTGGCCTTCGCGTTCGCGCTCCTCCCTTCGCGATCGCGAAGGGCATTTTTGGGCCCTGAAATTTTCCTTCTTCGTGAACGCGTGCTTCCTATCGCGTTCGCGATGCTTTAGATTACCTGAACAGTACTTAACATTTCAAAAACGAGGTTTTGCCATTTTTATCAAAACTCAAGGTTTGGAGCTGGTAACGGTTCTCTACTCTCCTATGAATAAAACCCATTAATCTAATCGCAAATTCACCCTTTAATTTCGTGTTTTTGAATGGGAAGTGGGTAAACTTCTTAGACCTAACTATGGGGTTTTGAGGGGACATTTGACCTCCGATTTGGGAGATTTTTATATGGTTAGACTCGTGAGAGTACGAGGGTCCTGAAAATGTAAAAATTATTCGATTCCGAGATGATGGCTGGAGGGGCATTTTGGTCATTTTACCTATTTTCGCGCCCTAGCCTTAAATTTAATAGTGGAATCAGTTGTTTGCAATATTATTTACGATATGTAATTGAATTGAATAGATTTGGGCCATTTTGAGTCGGATACTCGTGGCAAATGCGTGGTTTCTATTGATATTGAGCCGGTTCGAGGTAAGTGGCTTGTCTAACCTTGTGTGGGGGACCCTTTTCCCTTAGGATTTGTTGTTTGTTGATTTGAGTGCCTTGTACGCGAGGTGACGAGCGCGTACTTGAGCCAATTGTTGAAAATCCGATTTTCTTAAGATATTGAGATTGAGTTCCTTTCATATTTGCTTTATTCTACTTGCACCTATAACCTGTGCTAGATTAGGAAAGCATGTTTAGTTAATTTAACTTGTCTAGTTGCTTATGTTACCTTGACTGTACTACGTGAAGCATGCTAGGCCAGTACTACCTGTTGCTTGTCTTTTGTACTTCGTTTCCGTGTACCTTCTGGTTGTGATTGCGCATTTACATTGGGACTACGGATGTGGGATTCCGGTAGCTCCCCCCCCCCCTTGTTTGTTTACTTTGGGACTGCGGGTTCGATTCCCGATAGATCCCCCTGCACTTTTACTTTGGGACTGCGGGTTCGATTCCTGATAGATCCCCCTGCACTTTTACTTTGGGATTGCGGGTTCGATTCCCGATAGATCCCCCTGCACATTGATGGTTGGACTACTGGACGGTATCCCGGGAGATCCTTCGGATGTACACATAAGATGGACTACGGGACGGTATCCCGGGAGATCCACTGGACAGTTGAGAAAAAGGGGCTACAGGACGGTATCCTAGTAGACCCTCATTGTTACCATTGGTATTGAGCTGTGTTTATTCTGTACTCGTGTAGTTTTTATAGCCTCGTTGACTTGTCTTATCTCACTGTTGTACTTATTATATCTGTCAGATTTTTATACTGTTAAATTATTATTATTATTATATATTGTCTCAGTAGGGCCCTGACTTTCCTCGTCACTACCCAACCGAGGTTAGGCTTGGCACTTACTGAGTACTGCTGTGGTGTACTCATGCCCTTCCTGCGCATGTTTTTCATGTGCAGATCATTCAGGTACCTCCACTCAGGCGCACTATCAGTGAGGCAGTAGGACTACGGAGACTTCAAGGTAGATCTGCTGCGTCCGCAGACCGACGAGTCTCCCTCTTACTCTATCTTTAGTACTTAGTTTTCCTTCTTTCGGTTGTTAGAAATTCTGGAGTATGGAACCTTACTATACAATTCTGGAGCCTGTGTTGCCCGTGAGTTTCCGGGTTTTGGGAATTGTTTTAGGCTTGTGATATTGAGTTGTACTTGCCAAGCGGCATTCAGTATAGTTTCCTTTAGATACCTGATTTGATTTTCTCTATTTTTCCGCAAGTATTATATTTCCGCAGATGTTAGGCTTACCTGGTCATGGGGACCAGGTGCCGTCATGACATGTTCACGATTGTGAACTAGGGTCGTGACAGACAGCATAGCGATTCTGCTGGGGATATTTTAGGCTCTTACAATAATGAACTTGCTTTTTGTGAATTAGTCTTAAGCATTCTTTATTTAGTTGATACAACCTTTCCCTTTCCCCCTTACTTGGATTTAGCTTATTTCTCAAGCATTTATGATTTCCTTTATTTCCTGAAACTGACTTGTCTCCTTGTTTTTTTTACTGTCTTTCAATTATTTAAATACAACATTTATCATTTTTAACATGCAAATATGTGATAACATGTTATTTATTATTGCATAAATCATGATCAACATCATATTCCACTCATGCGTAATCAATCCTATAGCAACGCTTGACGAGTGTT
Source organism: Nicotiana attenuata (assembly GCF_001879085.1). Lineage (NCBI taxonomy): Eukaryota > Viridiplantae > Streptophyta > Magnoliopsida > Solanales > Solanaceae > Nicotiana > Nicotiana attenuata. Next base: position 544,375 of record NW_017670490.1, read on the forward strand.
TGCGCTCTTCCTATATATATCACCCACTAAATGTGGAAAGGCGTATTTGCGGTAAAACTAGTCGATCAGCGGTGCAATCGACGGTTCTGTGCCTTTCCCCCTCAAATTGTCCGCTTGAGGGTCCCAATCTAGACCTCTATAACAAGCTTAATCTAATTAATTATACATGCATCATGGTCAAACCTAGCCAGGTTAATATGTGTCGCGCCCCCTTGTTTCCCTCCTCGCAGAGAGAGATCCGGGTTTCGACAATCCATGGGGGTAATGACTCATTTCCTTTTGGGAATTGGGTATTTGAAGAGTCGCCACCTAATGAATTATGGTGCGTTAGGGCACCTAGAGTGATTAACTCTTGAATTGGTTTGCATTACACAGAGATTAGGGTAAGGGCTCGAAGTAACCTCGAGGGAAATGTGTTAGGCACCCCTCTTGGTCCATAACTGTGGGTCCCGGCCGAACTTATATTAACAAATTAGTCCATAAACAGTTGAATCAAATAGGTTTGCAAGTAAAGCACGTTGGGTAATTCAAGTAAAGATTTTTGAACAAGAGTTGTAAGCAAAGGTTTTAAATAGAAAAGGAATTTTGGGTAAAGGAAGGGTCCTAGGTTGGTTAGCCTATAGGATCACCCCACACAATGTCCAGTAAATACTCCTCGATGAGGGGCTACACGTGACATTAGCGCGTAGTCATCATATCCCATATCTACCCTTCCCATCCCCTTATTGGTCATGCAAAGCGAGTGTTTGGTCAGTGATCTCTATCGCGTGCTGCTACCCGTCCCGTCTTAACGGTCCTGGAGGGACTTAGGACCTCTACCTATGGGTGGTTCTAGAGGGACCCCTAAGGTTTTAAAGGTGAAAATTCTAAGGCGACAATCAAAACACTTAGGACTTTCAGCACATAAAAAGGAGCAACTAGAGGCTCAAAGTTTCTATATGACTATATTCATATAGAAACAAAGCAGGTTTGAAACGGATTCCTTTAACACCTGTAGGTATGCTGTTCTACTGTTAAATTGAGGCAGTTTTAAGGAACTTGTTTCAGGAAATATAGACCACTTAATTAAATCAATCAGAAGTGAACTAAGCGTGGACTAAGTTGAATTACTAGACTAGTTTATATTGACAGGCAGAATTTCGAATATTGTTCCCTATAGGCATGAATTCTAACTTCGTTAATCTGATTTTAAGACATGCAGACACAAACACTTGCCGTAACATAATTTGGATTAAATGCTATAGGCATGGCATCTATCAGTTAATCTGATTTTAAGACATTGGAAACATACATAATACTCATCAGAACAGAATTTGGATTAAATCCTATAGGCATGGCATCTATTAATTAATCTGATTTTAGGACATTGAAGGCATGATTACTTGGAACCTATAGGCATGGTTTCTAGCATGGTGAGGTGACAAAAATGTAAATCCCTATGAACATGATTTCTACCCATCCCTTTTCACTAAATACCCCAATATTTATTTACAAGTTATTACAGGCCAATGAATGAATTACACAAGTAAATAAAGAAACAAGAAGTTATTCTATAGGGAGCCTCTGATTAGGCCCAGATTTCCCAAAGCCTCCAATGGCCTCAAATGCCTCAAGTCCATAGACAATGATATAGTCTAGGTGCATCAAAGTTCCCTAAGGATCTCAAGGATCCCGGGCAGTGCTTACACCTAGACTTAGTAACCAAAAGTTGAACAAGTGCAGTGTGGAAAGGACAGCCTCAGTATGCCGGAGTTGAGAGGCTTCTCAAAAGGCTCCCAAGGCAGTACATATACTAGAGGGGGCAGAACTTATTGACTAAGAGTAGAGCGGAAGTGATTTTAGTGAAAAACTGTATAAAAGAAGACCTGAAAGTAATTTAGTAAAACTCAGAAACTGTTTGAAAAGAGATTAAAGAAATGAACAGAAGTCCAAACACCTTAGGACAGGTTCATACCAAGCCAGGAGTCACAGCATTAAGGTAGGTTCAGTAGTCACAAATAGGGGTCAAGGGGTTTGGAGGATACATAGGACATACAATTAAGCAAAGATCCAAGAATTGTATAGGCATGCTCAGAGGAAGCTGACCAGACATAGTCACAAAACCAGACATAAAGACAAAATCACATGGGGGGGTGATAGGGATTTGGGGATTCATGGTAAGTACACAACAAGTAAGAGATAACTGGTAGGACAATGCTTTGAAGCACACATAATGGGGATATACTGATCTCAAGGAAAGGAAAGACATAATAACATGCTAATAATGTGACCATCAACTACGAGTTTCACAAAAACCCACAAATAGAAACAAACTAGAAACAAGATGAACTGAAGCAATAAGAAAATCATATTGTTGTTGGATCTTTGAATTGAAACTAGAATACTAGTAAAGAGGATAGCAAGCAGAGTGAAAGAACAAGAGAACACAGTGGTTAGCCTTGGCTTGCAGCCGACTAACTTAGAGCAGTAGCAAGTAGAACACAAGAGAGCAGAAAGTTTTTAAGTGTGAGAGATAGAGTTCTGAACCAAGAGTGTTCGTGTCCTTGTGCTAATGAAAGACTAGGGTATTTATAGTATGAAAGCAGGTAGTAAATAAGGTAAAAATCACATTCCATTAGTAATTAAGGAACTTGAAATCAACAGTCAGGAAATCAAGGTAAGTCACCTTTAATTGAGGAGTTAACCTCAAACGGTAATAAACATATAACAAATAAGGAAAGAAATCATATAAGGCTGAACATGCCAATTAAGGAAAATATTTTCTGCATAGTACAAGTACACAATATGCAATAGAAGCCAGGTTCAACACACTTAAATCAAGGAGAGACTTGAGCAATCAATTAACAACATAATTGACCATAGAATAAGGTCAGAAAAATATTCTACAAGGTAAAATTCAGTAGAATAATCATGCGGAGTCAGTTAAAAATCAATCACAAAGATTCAAAGATGCAAGAATAGGAGGTAACACTGATTTAGCACCACTCTATAAGAATAGGCACATGGTAAGAAAAAATCAGAGCCCTAAGAGGTCGAGTAGGACAAGAATCACACATAAAATTAGGGATTCATGCAGAGCATAGTCTGAATTAGTAGGCTAAGCCTGATACAGGTGGGAGAAGTGAAGAATCAGGAACATTGGTGAACAAAAATAAGGAAAAATCATGCAATAGGCAAGGATAACCATAACTAGGAGCCCTAACAAGAAAACATAGGACAAAAGTCACAGAATCATAGAAATATACAAAATAACTGAACATATTATCAAAATAAAACTCAGAAACCCAAGGTTGAGGCTAAAAAGTTAAGGTTTTCAATATAGACGAGTTGAAAAAGGAGCAAAAGCATAGAATCGTTCGATGCAAAGAACAGAAGTTAAAACATGAAGAATCGATTTAAAACATGAAGAATCGATTTAAACAATGAAGTTCCGAAAACCTTAACCTTAAAAGAAAGTAAAACATCTTGAAATTGATTATTTTTTGCAAAAGAGGTTCGAGAACAGTGTAAAACATAGAAGGAACAAACTCGAATCATTTAAAATAGCCCAGATCTAAGAGATACAAATGAAAATTCGGGTTTCAAACGAAACCCAGATAGAGATGGAAGAACCTGCTTAAAACTTCAAAGATCGTAACAAATATAGTGTGACTTTGCCCAAAATCACACCGGAGAAGCCATGAACATCCAAAACAGTAACCCTAGATACAAGTCGGCGTGGCCCAGGGCCCTTAAAGGCCTGAGAGAGGATGAGCAAGGCAATGAAGGAACCATTAGAGGCTTGGGGTTGAAGGGTGGTCGCCGGAGAAGACCGGAGAAGGGAGGTGGTTGAAAAGTGTTTAGGGTTAGGTTGAGAAAAGAGAGGAGGCGAGAGGATACAGAGGCGGCGCCCTTTTGGAAATGAGGTAGGGTTAGTGGTCTTAGGAATTAAAAAAGGAAAGGAGTCATATGGGTCGTTGATCTGGGAGATCAACGGCCAGGATTTGATTTAGGTTGGATCAGGTAAATGGGTTCCGGGTTTGGGTTGGGTGTTTGGGTAGGAAATTGGGCTGGGCAGTGGGTTCAATTTAGGCTACAATTGAAAGCCAAATCCGGCTATAATTTAAATAGCCACTTTTCCCCTATTTAATTTATATTACATAATAAAAAATTTCTGGAAAATAGATTTATGTAACAAAATAATTTAAAATATATATATTTATCATTTTAAAAATATAAGGACCAATTTTACACATATAAAAAGTAATTATATATTAAATGGGCTAATATTGCAATTATATGCAATTTAGCCTAAAAATACCAAATGTAATTATGAAAAATGCATAAAAAACATATTAACCATATTTTGGCATAAATCTAGAAATTAAATGACTAAATTACCATAACAATGATTTGAGAAATAATTATTGGGGATTTTATGAATAAAAGGAAGGGAAATATATCAATTTAAATCCCTAAAATTATGGAAAAATTATAAAAACCTTGTGCATGCTTACATATGCATATATACGCTATTTTGAAAGTATTTATGCATATTAAAAATATATAGAGAAAAATTAGGTATCAACAGCTGCCCCTCTTTACCCGGGAAGGATAAAAGAGTTTTCGGGTAAAGAAATGATGGCCAATTTTGACCGGACGGGATGTTTTGAAATATAGAGGCCGAACTCCAGTCTTTGAGTTGCCTACATATCCCTGGTTTTACAGGAATCAGGCCATGTGTAGTTCTAGATTCATCCGCGGAGTATGCCAATGAAATCACTGCAAGGACGAACACGCGATGCGCAACCGGTTTCGGTAAGCGGTTAAAGATCGGGACAATTGGAGTGAACTCGAGCGAGATTTCTCCTGCTAGGATAGAGGTTTCTAACTGGTTACCTGCAGATAAAAAATGCTACAAACGTATTTACGAAATTTTAAACATGATGCAAATTCCCTTCGGACCATGAGGGGTTGTCTTTGGACGGTTGAAGATGTCGTCCTCAGACCATGATGTCCGGGGCCATGAAGTGTATGATAAGGGATTCGCAGGCCATGAAATGATGTTCTCGGGCCATGAAGATGGTGCCTCCGAACCATGACTCCTTTGAATAATGATATGCGAATTTGAGAGATCCTCAGGCCATGACATGGTGTCTTCCGGCTATGAGGATGATGCCTTTAGATTATGACGCCTTTGGACAGATTGGTGATATTCAGCCCATGATATGCAATAATAAGATGTTAACAAGACAAGGCTTAGTCTTGTGAAATGAGGGCAGAGCTTAGCCCGATTGAGAAGCAAATAGATAGTATTATCAATAGAATAATATATGTGCAAAGAGGGATAGTGCTTAGTCCTATGCAGATGGGGAGTCAAGGATTAGCCTTATGCAAATGTGGAGACAGGGATTAGCCTCATGGAGTCAAGGATTAGACTCATGCAAGTAGGGAGGCATGGATTAGCCTCATGGAGTCAAGGATTAGACTCATGCATATAGGGAGGTAGGGATTAGCCTCATGCAAGTCGGGAGGCAAGGATTAGCCTCATGCAAATAGGGAGGCAAGAATTAGCCTCATGCAGAAAGGGAGTCGAGGATTAGACTCATGCAAGTGGGGAGGCAGGGTTAGTCTCATGGAGTCAAGGATTAGACTAATGCAAATGTGGAGGCAAGGATTAGCCTCATGCAAGTATGGAGTCAAGGATTAGACTCATGCAAATGTGGAGGGAAGTATTAGCCTCATGGAGTCAAGGATTAGACTCATGCAAATATGAAGGCAAGAATTAGCCTCACGGAGTCAAGGATTAGACTCATGCCAATGTGGAGGCAAGGATTAGCCTCATGGAGTCAAGGATTAGACTCATGCAAATAGGGAGGCAGGGATTAGCCTCATGCAAACGTGGAGTCATGGATTAGACTCATGGAGGTATGTAGTCAAGGATTAGACTCATGTAAGTAAGGAGGCAAGGATTAGCCTCATGCAATTATGGAGGCAAGGATTAGCCCCATGCAAATAGGGAGGCAAGGATTAGCCTCATGCAAGTATGGAGGCAGGGATTAGCCTCATGCAAATAGGGAGGCAAGGATTAGCCTCATGCAAGTACGGAGGCAAGGATTAGCCTCATGCAAATAGGGAGGTAAGGATTAGCCTCATGCAAGTATGGAGGCATGGATTAGCCTCATGCAGAGAGCAAGTAGTAAGTAAAAGTAGCATGTGTCTTAGCTGGAGATGTATATTCGGTGTTTGATGGCTTGATTGATAGTAATCGTGCTACGGGCATATATCTACGGATGTTATGGTTACGTTAGATGTGCCTGCGTTCAAAGAAATACTGTAAGTTTTGTGAGGGGAGGTTGGTTCATGCTTCTATCGGCTGGCTTTGCTTTTCTCCGTTCTGAAAGCCTTTCGAGTTCCCCTGGGTGACACCTGACCGTTATGGAAATAGAATTTTCGAAAATATGCGATTATTGATAAAATGGAGTTTTTTTGGAAACGTATCAAATAAATTTGATGAACTAGTGACTGTAACACGTTTCGAAGGCATTGCAACTCTCTCATATTGGAATTTTGAGGGTCCTCCTCAAAATTCTGCCCCAGTTTGGTAGATAATCTTTAACTATTTGCGGATGACGGACCCTGCTGAACATTCTCCAGAATTTTGAGAATCCTTCTCAAAATTCTGCCCCAGTTCTCGACCGATTATTGACTTCTTGGCATGTGACAGCGTTGAATGGACTTGCTCCGGATTTTTGAGGACCCTCCTCAAAATTCTGCCCCAGTTCTGATCTTGGGGGGAATGAAAATTTTATTATAATATGATCGAACCCATAAGGCTGCCTACGTATCCCCTCTTAAACGGGAATCAGGTCAAACGTATTTTAATTACATCAAATGAGAAAATGTAAAGTATTCTTGACTGTGTCTGAATTGATCGGTTTCGGCCAGACTTCTCCGTCCAAATCTGCAAGTATGAGTGCTCCTCCTGTCAGTACTCTGTGAACCATGTACGTACCTTGCCAGTTAGGAGAGAATTTCCCTTTGGCCTCATCTTGATGTGGGAAGATTTTCTTCAATACCAGCTGTCCTGGTGCGAACTGTCTTGGTTTGACCCTTTTGTTGAAAGCTTTGGACATTCTGTTCTGATAAACTTGGCCGTGACATACTGCGTTCATCCTCTTTCCATTGATAAGGGCCAGTTGTTCATAGCGGCTCCTTATCCACTCTGCAGCGCTGAGTTCAGCTTTCTGTATGATTCTTAAAGAAGGAATCTCCACCTCGGCTGGGATGACAGCCTCGGTTCCATAAACCAACATGTAGGGGGTTGCCCCGGTTGATGTGAGAACTGTAGTCGGTATCCCAATAAAGCAAAAGGTAGCTTCTCATGCCATTGTTTATGGTTTTCTACCATTTTCCTTAGTATCTTCTTGATGTTTTTCTTGGCGGCTCCTACGACTCCATTCATCTGAGGCCTGTAGGCTGTGGAATTCTTGTGCTTGATTTTGAAGGCTTCACATGTAGCTTTCATTAGATCACTATTGAGATTGGCGGCGTTGTCAGTAAAAATGGACTCGGGAACTCCGAATCGGCAGGCAATACGATCCTTGACAAAATCTGTGATGGCTTTCTTGGTTACAGCTTTGTAAGATGCAGCTTCTACCCATTTTGTGAAGTAATCAATGGCTACTAGGATAAACCTGTGTCCGTTTGAAGCAGTGGGCTCAATTGGACCAACAACATCCATTCCCCAAGCGGCGAATGACCAAGTTGAGCTTGTTGCATTGAGCTCATTTGGTGGCACTTTTAACATATCGGCATGCACTTGACATGGAAAGCATTTGCGGACATACTGAATGCAATCCGTCTCCATGGTCATCCAGAAGTAACCTGCTCCGAGTATCTTTTTAGCCAAGACGAAACCATTCATGTGCTGGCCGCAGGTCCCAGCATGCACATCTTCAAGCAGCTTAGAAGCTTCCTTCGCATCGACACATCTTAGTTAACCCAAATCAGGAGTTCTTCTGTACAAGTTCCCTCCGATGTGAAAGAAATGATTTGACAATCTCCAGAGCATGCATTTCTGAGTGTGATTTGCATGCTCCGGGTATTCCCCTTTTGATAAGTATTCTTTGATGTCATGGAACCAAGGTTTTCCATCTGCTTCTTCCTCGACATGAGCACAGTAAGCCGGCTGATCATGGATCCTCACCGAAATGGGGTCAATGTAGTTCTTATCCGGATGTTATATCATGGATGACAAGGTGGCTAATGCATTGGCAAACTCGTTCTGAGTTCTGGGCATATGTCAGAATTCTATCTTTGTAAATCTCTTCCTCAATTCCTGCACGTGGTGCAGATATAGCAATATCTTGGAATTCTTGGTGGCCCACTCTCCTTGTACCTTGTGTACAAGCAAATCTGAATCATCGATCACCAACAACTCCTGAATGTTCATGTCGACTGCCATATTAAGCCCTAGTATGCAGGCTTCATATTCTGCCATGTTGTTGGTGCAAGGAAATCTGAGCTTAGCAGATACCGGATAATGCTGACCCGTTTCTGATACCAGAACTGCTCCAATGCCTACTCCTTTAAAATTTGCGGCTCCGTCAAAGAACATCCTCTAACCGTCGTATGCCTCAGTAATGTCTTCCTCTACAAATGATACTTCTTCATCGGGAAAATACATTTTCAAGGGTTCGTATTCTCCTCCCACCGGATTTTCAGCAAGGTGATCTGCCAATGCTTGTCCCTTGACCGTCTTTTGAGTTACATAGACGATGTCGAACTCACTCAGTAGTATCTGCCATTTAGCCAACTTCCCAATAGGCATGGGCTTCTAAAATATATACTTCAGGGGGTCCATCCTGGATATGAGGTAGGTGGTGTAGGCACAGAAGTAATGCCTCGATTTCTTGGTTGTCCAGGTCAAAGCACAGCAAATGCGTTCAAGCAGAGAATACCATGCTTCATAAGGCATGAATTTCTTACTCAGGTAATATATGGCTTGCTCCTTTCTTCCTGTCTCATCATGTTGTCCCACAACACATCCGAAAGCTCTATCCAATACAGACAGATAGAGTAGCAAAGGTCGTCCTGGTTCTGGCGGGACCAGAGCTGGTGGTGTGGACAGGCACTCCTTGATCTTGTCAAAAGCTTTCTAACAATCCTCGGTCCAACTTGTCTCGGCATCTTTTCTCAGCATCTTGAAGATGGGTTCACATATGACCGTGGACTGTGCTATGAATCGACTGATGTAGTTGAGCCGTCCTAGGAAGCTCATCCCATCCTTTTTTCTCTTAGGTGGCGGTAACTCCTGAATAGCCTTGACTTTAGACGGATCCAGCTGGATCCCGCGACGACTTATGATGAAACCCAGTAACTTCCCTGCGAGAACCCAGAATGCGCACTTTGCGGGGTTCAACTTCAAATTTTACCTTTTTAGCCTGTCGAAGAACTTCCTCAAGTCTGCTATGTGATATGCGGCTCTCTTGGATTTGATAATGACGCCGTCCACATACACCTCTATTTCTTTGTGTATCATATCATGGAAGATGGTCGTCATGGCTCTCATGTTGGTGGCCCCAGCATTCTTTAGATCGAATGGCATCATCTTGTAACAGTACACACCCCACGGCATGATGAAAGCTGTCTTTTCTGCATCTTCTTCATCTGTCCAAATCGGGTGATAACCCGCGAAGCAATCTACAAAAGATTAGAGTTCATGCATGGCGCAATTATCGATCAGAATGTGTATGTTTGGTAGTGGAAAGTCGTCCTTAGGACTTTCTCTGTTTAAATCCCGATAGTCAACACATACTCTGACTTTCCCATCCTTCTTCGGTACTGGCACGATGTTGGCTAACCAAGTTGGGTACTCAACCACCCTGAGAACCTTGGCTTTGATCTGCTTGGTAACTTCCTCCTTGATTTTCAAGCTCGTGTCTGGCTTGAACTTTCTGAGTTTATGCTTCACTAGCGGACACATGGGATTAGTAGGCAACTTGTGAGCCACTATGGAAGTGCTCAAACCGGTCATGTCATCATATGACCATGCGAAAATGTCCTCATATTCTTTCAAGAACCGAATGTACTCTTCCTTCTCTGTTGACGACAAGTGGATGCTGATGCGAGTCTCCTTGACGGTCTCGGCATCTCCCAAATTTCCTCGGGTATCTCATCTTCTTCCTCTGAGTCACTATTCTCATGTAGCGTTGCCTCATTACATGTCACAATCACTGGTTCATCAGGAAAAGTAATAATAACATTGTAGAAGGGAAAAGTATAAAAATAGTAATGAATAATGATAAAGGACAAATGCATTTGATTAAAACTGAGAAAATTGTTCAGACAAAGCTTCGCTCGATGAATCGAGCATTTATTTTGAAACAAGGAAATCTTAAAACAAAATTACTGAAATCTTAAATGCTTATAACGGCTATAGAAGCAAATTTTGCCAAGCTACCCAGGGGCTCGACGAGCTCGGGATGGTGTGGCGGTCCAGTTTTTGAGAGTAGCTCCCTTTGCCACAGCCTGAATGGTGAGGCCTTCTTCCTCCTCCTCCTCAATTATGGCACTGCAGTCCATGTCCTCATCTTCCAAGAAGAAATCCTTCAGCCCAGCTAGTGCTTCTTCTTCTGCAGTTCCCCATATTGTGTCGGCCTGGTGAAAGCTTGTTTCAAACGTGGCACTGGCTGCTCAAGAGGGTAATATGGTCCACGCCATGGAGGCGACCAATTCCTGTACTCTTGCTATGCGTACTGGTATCCGAGCCCAAAGGTGGTACCATGATTTTTCAGCTGTATTGGTTTGGTGATGCCTTGGAGGTTCTTTCCCAGCCCTTTGCCGGGTTCATACCCGGACCATGCTAGTATGCTTTCTATTTTGTTACTCCACCACTTATCCTTTTCGACGGCGTTGACCCGTTCAATGTGATGATAGGTTTCCCCTCATAGCCTTCTTCTATGTCCAATGGCCGGGATGTTCTGACTGGTGTAGATGGGGTTACTTCCATCCCCGTGAATGATCACCTCCTGGCAGTTCCATTCGAATTTCACGGCTTGATGTGTTTGGAAGGCACGGCTCCAGCGGCATGAATCCATGGTCGGCCCAACAGAAGATTGTATGAGGCCGGTATGTCAAGCACTTGGAATTCAACGCCGAACCAAGTTGGCCCCATCTGCAAGAAAAGGTTGATTTCCCCGATTGTGGCCCTCTGGGACCCATCGAAAGCCTTTACATTCATGCTTCCTACTCGTATCTCGTGGAAACCTTTGTCCAACTTCTTTATAGTATTCAGTGGACCAATATTTAGGCTCGAACCTCCATCAACCAGGACCCTGGCAATGAACTTATCTTCAAACTACACTGTGATATGCAATGCTCGGTTGTGATTCAAACCCTAGGGCGGTAGCTCATCTTTGCGGAAGATAATCTTATGACTTTCTAGCACTTGACCGACCATGTTGGCCATTTCTCCACCAGTGATGTTGTTGGGCACATAGGCCTCGCTCAGCACTTTCATTAAGGCGTTCTTGTGTGCCTCTGAATTTTGCAATAGTGACAGGATAGATATCTGAGCAGGGACTTTGTTCAGATGGTCGGCGATAGAATACTTTTTTGCCTGTACTTTCCTCCACAGGTCATCTGGCCCGGTCTCAATGATAGGCTGCCTAGTAGTGGCATCCTTACTCGATCCTCCCAAATGTTCGGTGTATAGACTCTTCCAGTTCTATTCATTCCTTATGAAGCGTCAGATTCCTCTACCTTGGCCTTCCCTTTTCGCCGAGCCTTGGCAACATAATCCCAGGGTATTGCCTTTGAGTTGAATGAGGGTGTGGTTGACACCGTCACAGTGAAAGGTGTGACCAAATTCTACTTCAAATGGAGCGGAGGTGGCTGCGGGCGGAGCCACTTCCACCTCGAATGGAACTGATGCGGCTACCTCAACATCAATAGGTGCCTGAGTCTGAATCACAATAGGAGTAAGCGTGACTGCAACCTTAAAGTCATCGCCTTCTCGAATAAGCCCGATTGACCCCTCAGGGTCCCATTCTTCATTTTTCTCTATCACATGTACACCATCACCTCTGTGATCGGGGAGGGGATTGTTGCGGACATTAGGTGCGGCTTTCTTTTCTTGTATGACCTTGTTATCAATTTGCGTTTGGATCTTATCCTTCAATGTTCGGCACTCAGCAGTAGTGTGCCCCTTCATGCCGGAATGGTATGCACAGGTTTTGTTCGGGTTGGCCCATTGGGATAGATTTTTTAGTGCCACAGCAGGAACATGAGTGACGTAGCCTGCAGCTTTCAACCTGTCATACAGTTGATCGATGGGCTTAGCAATGGCGGTGTATTGTCTGGGTGGTCTTAGATAATTTTGGCGAGCTGGTAGTGATTGAATGTGGGATGGTTGGGAATTGTATGTGTGATGGACAGAGGCTGGTTGGGAATATATGGGAGATGAAGGATTATATGTAGGCGGTGATGCTTGGTGTGTGGGCGGAGGTGTTTGATATGTGGCTGGAGGTGTTTGATATGTGGGTAGAGGTGTTTGGTATGTAAGTGGAGATTTTGGGCCCTGGGCCACCATTACTGCCCCGACATCTCTCTTCTTCGATATGCCGCCTGATTGGAGTGCCTTATTCGTGGCTTGGTGCTTCAAAGTTCGTTACCATCCTGTTTTTGTTTCCTTTCTCGATCCTTTCCCCGAGCTTGATGATATCAGAGAATTTGTGATTTTCGATGACCATCAACCTCTCATTATATTGTGGATCATGTGCCTTGACGAAGAATTTATTCATCTGTTCTTCGTCTAGAGGGAGACTGACCTTGGCTGCTTCCGACCTCCAACGAGTAGCATACTCGCGGAAAGTTTCAGTTGGTTTCTTCTTGAGATTCTGAATGTAAAAGATGTCCGGTGCATTCTCTGTGTTAAACCTGAACCTGTCCATGAATTCTGTTGCCATGCTTACCCAGTTAGCCCATTTCTTGGGGTTTTGGCTTATGTAACAGGACAAAGCGTCCCCAGTAAGGCTCCTCATAAAGAGCTTCATCCGGATCTTTTCATCTTTCCTGACCCCGACAAGCTTGTCACAGCAGGTCCTTAGATGAACCCTGGGATCACCTGTACCATCGAACATCTCAAACTTGGGGGGTTTGTACCCCTCTAGAAACTCCACATCTGGCTGTATGCACAGATCTTCATAGTTTAATCCTTATATTCCCCTGTCGCCTTCAACACCTTGAACTCGGCTTGTTAGCTTCTTGAGTTCTTCAGCCATGTTCTTAATGAGCAGGTCCTTCTCGGAAGGCTCCGGTGCACAGGACATTGGTTGGGTAGAATGGGGTATAGTTTCCACGTATATAGGGTTGCTCTGATGGGTGCCAGGAACTTGGGTATACTGATGGTCATTGGTGGAGTTTTGGGGATCAGGAATGAGTAGTGGTGTATTTTGGGGAGTGTGGTAAGTGGTGGTCGGTGGGTACTGAATTGGTCGATGATGTTTTTGCGGTGGAGTTGGTATCGACAATGGATTGATATTTTGGGGTGGAGTTGCGTATTGATTCGGTGCAGTAAGATTTTGTGGCTGTTGGTTTTGTGTGTTTTGGGGAGGTGCTGGGTTCTTTGCGTTTTGTTGGTGGACATTAGGGACATTGAGGGTGAGTGACAGGTTTGCCAAGTTGCGGACCTGCTCAAGTTCTCCTTGCAGTTCTAGTATCTTTTGTTCTAGTCTCAAGACCAAGTCGTTTGGGGCCGTAGTACTACGGCCATCAGAAGTCTCTGCGTTCTCACCATTTTCCTTTCGGATTCCGCTTAAGTCGTCCATCTTTGCTTTTCCTCTGCCTTTTGCGTTGCTTGGAGGAGGAGGATGTGGAGGGCCTCTAGATCTGGTGTGATATGCTAATGAGGCCAGTATGAGTGAACCATCCTGAAGGGATGGGAATAAACAAATGTAAAGGAAAACAAAAGGTAACAAGTCAGTGAGGATTCTGAAATATTTGCAGTATTTAAACACATATCGCGGAAATGTAAATTTGCGTCTTAATTTGGGAGCCTTGTTGCGCCCAAGGTAGGCCTAGCGACAAATAAACTTGGAGAACTTTTAATGCCAATAAATGCTTCATTTCATAATATAAAAATAGTTGAATCCCAAAACGACACTATGATAATAAACTAAGTCACTACTGGCACTTGGCCTTATTACATTTTAGGAAAAGCAAGTAAATCTAATCTATTTGGTCCCAGAAGGACCTTCCCCAGATTCGATCTTCCGAACTCCATCATATAGATCCCCCAGCACGCGCAGTCCTAGCAGCACGTAGGCTCTGGCCAGATGTCCTCCTTCAGCTTCTTCAGCGTTCTGGCAATTTTCAATCCTCTTTATGATTTTGCCCTCCAGCTCCACTATTCCTCGCTCCAGGTATTCCAATTTCCTGTTGGAAGTGACTGCCATCTCCTTCCATTCCTCAATCAACCTCACATTCCTCTCATGTATTGTCCGGTGCTTATTCTCAGAGTCGTGGACCCTTTTGTGCATCCTATTGTACTTGACTTGAGTTTCAGCTTCCTCATCTATGATTCTGCTTCCTCGACCGGTCCCTGGTGTCACCATCCCTTTCAGATTGTCCTCTAACCATGCCGGGTATAGAGGCTCGCACCCTGCATGATACCTGTCTGGCTCAATGGTATTCTTCTCCACAATGATTTTGCAGTGCCACATGTGCTGAGTTTGGCACTTGTAAGGGACATCGTCGTCATGAAAGTCTGCCCTGAAATGACTCATCTTGACAACCCTTAGTACAACCTATTTTCTTCCTTCTTGCCTGATAACTCGCATAGGAACATATGGGTATATCCCTCTCAACCCGATCAACACCAAGTGCAGAGCGTCCCTGGATCTGATAATAAACTCGTCCGTGGGGAACCATTTAAACATCCACTGCACCTGTTCCTCGGTCAGACTGTCGAAGAACTCTACCCATTCTTTGGCGCTTTCCGGCTGAGCAAATCTGTCTAGAATGTAAGTCATATGCTTAGGGTGATGGAAGGCAATATGGTCGTTCCAAGCCCTTCGCGGAAATTCCTGACGATAGCGACCCTTTTGGAAATGCTCCAGCAACCACAACTGCAGCAACAAATTGCAACCTTCGAAATGTTTGACCCCTCTTTGATAGCGCTCCAGAGCTCTGTAGATGTCGACAATGATTATGGGGACTATGGTATATGTCTGCCCATTAATCCCTTCCATCAGAGTCTTAGCGACCATGGCCAACCTAGTATGGATTCTTCCCCTTTTCATTGGGAATACTATCAGGCCTATAAAGCATACGATGAATACAAACACTCTGCGGTGGATGTGACCCAATAAAGTGGAGATCTCATCATCGTAAATGCGGAAAGACTTTCTATGGCCATACCTCTCGTATAGGTATTCGAAAGGTATGTAGGAATCCTTCAAGCACACTAGGTCGATATTTTTCTTTAACCCCATTATCTTAAAAAATCCCCTGCCCATACGGTTTTCTGGTACCAACAGCCCGGGACTATCCCAAGTTAGTCCTGTAAGACCTCATATTTCCTCTAGAATCGGTGTCATTTCTATGTCACCGAAGCGAAACACGGCTCTTTCACTATCCCAGAACAAGGTGGCAGCTTCGATCAATTTGTTGTTTGGCTCAATATCTAGCAAGGAAGGCAGGTTACCTAGGTACTTTTTCACATGTTTCTTGTCACTGGAGGAAAGGTCCTCCCACCAATCTAGCAACAATGGTGGGATATTGCTAACCATACCGAATCTTGGGACCTCGTGCCTCATTTCTGCAAAACAAAAAGGGTTAGACCTTACCCCCACCGGAATCGACTATTTATACATTTATGATCAACATATCGACATTTACTTCTCCAAATTAATGCACAGAACGTGGTTGCATCCGTTGGGATTATGGAAAACCCGATGGACTTTGGATAAGGCTTATCTTAAAGGATCATTATGTGGACAACATAACCGATCCGACTAGGTTTGACCATGATGCATGCACAATTTTAACCAGAGTAAGGTTTCTATGGGGTTTTAGACTGGTACCCTCAAGTGGACAACTCGAGGGGGAAGGCACGAAACCGTCGACTGCACCACTGATTGACTGGTTTTACCTCAAATAAGCCTTTCCAAATTTAAGGGTAGTAAATAAGAAGAGTGCAACCACTCATTAAAGCGTTGCTATAGGATTTGAGACGCACGAGTGGAATATGATGCGCAGCATGATTTATTCAGCAATTAATAACATGTAGTCAAGTATTTGCACGAAGGAAAAATGATAAATACAATATTTAAAGAATGGGAAGGACAGTTACAGAAAAAGGAAAACAAAGAGACAAGTCAGTTTCATGAATAGAAGAAACATAAATGCTTAAAATAGGTAGTTAAATTCAAATAAGGGAGAAGGGTACAGGATAAAGCATGCTTGGACTAATTTGTAAAAGACAAGTTCGTTATGGTAAGAGCCTAAAGATATCCCCAGCAGAGTTGCCATGCTGTCGCGCCCCCTTTTTTCCCTCCTCGCGGAGAGAGATCCGGGTTTTGACATTCCATGGGGGTAATGACTCATTTCCTTTTGGGAATTGGGTATTTGAAGAGTCGCCACCTAATGAATTATGGTGAATTAGGGAACCTAGAATTATTAACTCTTGAATTGGTTTGCATTACCAAAGATTAGGGTAAGGGCTCGAAGTAACCTCAAGGGGAAGGTGTTAGGCACCCCTCTTGGTCCACAACTGTGGGTCCCGGCCGAACTTATATTCACAAATTAGTCCATAAACAGTTGAATCAAATAGGTTTGCAAGTAAAGCACGTTGGGTAATTCAAGTAAAGATTTTTGAACAAGAGTTGTAAGCAAAGGTTTTAAATAGAAAAGGAATTTTGGGTAAAGGAGGGGTCCTAGGTTGGTTAGCCCATAGGATCATCCCACACAATGTCCGATAAACACTCCTCGATGAGGGGCTACACGTGACATTAGCGTGTAGTCATCATATCCCATATCTACCCTTCCCATACCCTTATTGGTCATGTAAAGCGAGTGTTTGGTCAGCGATCTCTATTGTGTGTTGTTACTCGTCACGTCTTAATGGTCCTGGAGGGAGTTAAGACCTCTACCTATGGGTGGTTCTAGACGGACCCCTAAGGTTTTAAAGGTGAAAATTCTAAGGCGACAATCAAAACACTTAGGACTATCAGCACATAAAAAGGAGCAACTAGAGGCTCAAAGTTTCCTCCTCAAACAAGCACACAAACAGCACGACTCAAGCACAATTAAGGGCTTTTATTAGACAGTGTCCTAAGGCAGGATATCTAAGTGAATATGCAGAAACGAACAACTTATTTTTGTTTTTTTAGAAACTCAGGGGTAGTGACCCTAGCAGTTGCGTATTGATTTTTAAAGCCTGTTAGGATCAGAAACGTTAAGCAATAGAAATAGTTTTCAGAAATGCAGTTTTGAAAACGCCCTAAAGGCTTGCCTATACGCGGAGTACTGGTGACTATATTCATATAGAAACAAAGCAGGATTGAAACGAATTCCTTTAACACCTGTAGGCATGCTGTTCTACTGTTAAATTGAGGCAGTTTTAAAGAACTTATTTCAAGAAATATAGACTACTTAATTAAACCAATCAGAAGTGAACTAAGCGTGGACTAAGTTGAATTACTAGACTAGTTTATATTGACTGGCAGAATTTCGAATATGGTTCCCTATAGGCATGATTTCTAACTTCGTTAATATGCTTTTAAGACATGCAGACACAAACACTTGCCGTAACATAATTTGGATTAAATCCTATAGGCATGACATCAATCAGTTAATCTGATTTTAAGACGTTGAAAACATACATAATACTCATCATAACAACAATTGGATTAAATCCTATAGGCATGGCATCTATTAATTAATCTGATTTTAAGACATTAAAGGCATGATTACTTGGAACCTATAGGCATGGTTTCTAGCATGGTGAGGTGAAAAAAATGTAAAGCCCTATGAACATGATTTCTACTTGATAAAGCAATCAGACAGTCCTATGAACATGACTTCTACCCGTATTACCCCACAGACATGTATCTACCCATCCCTTTTCACTAAATACCCCAATATTTGTTTACAAGTTATTACAGACCACTAAATGAATTACACAAGTAAATAAAAAAACAAGAAGTTATTCTATAGGGAGCCTCCAATTAGGCTCGGATTTCCCAAAGACTCCAATGGCCTCAAATGCCTCAAGTCCATAGACAATGATATAGTCTAGGTGCATCAAAGTTTCCTAATCGGGCAGTGCTTACACCTAGACTTAGTAACCAAAAGTTGAACAAGTGCATTGTGGAAAGGCCAGCCTCAGTATGCCAAAGTTCAGAGGGTTCTCAAGAGGATCCCAAGGCAGTACACATATTAGAGGGGGCAGAACTTATAGACTAAGAGTAGAGTGAAAGTGATTTTAGTGAAAAACTGTATAAAAGATGGCCTAAAAGTAATTTAGTAAAACTCAGAGACTGTTTGAAAAGAGATTAAAGAAATGAACAGAAGTCCAAACAGCTTAGGACAGGTTCATACCCAACCAGGAGTCACAGCATTAAGGCAGGTTCAGTAGTCACAAACAGGGGTCAAGGGGTTTGGGGGATACATAAGACATACAATTAAGAAAAGATCCAAGAATTGGTATAGGCATGCTCAGAGGTAGTTGACCAGACATAGTCACAAAACCAGACATAAAGACAAAATTACATGGGGGGGTGATAGGGATTTGGGGATTCATGGTAAGTACACAACAAGTAAGAGATAACTGGTAGGACAATGCTTTGAAGCACACATAAGGGGGATATACTGATCTCAAGGAAAGGAAAGACATAATAACATGCTAATAATGTGACCATCAACTACAAGTTTCACAAAAAACCACAAATAGAAACAAACTAGAAACAAGATGAACTGAAGCAATAAGAAAATCATATGTTGTTGGATCTTTGATTGAAACTAGAACATACTAGTAAAGAGGATAGCAAGCAGAGTGAAAGAACAAGAGAACACAGTGGTTAGCCTTGGCTTGCAGCCGACTAACTTAGAGCAGTAGCAAGTAGAACACAAGAGAGCAGAAAGTTTTTAAGTGTGAAAGATAGAGTTTTGAACCAAGAGTGTTCGCGTCCTTGTGCTAGTGAAAGACTAGGGTATTTATAGTTTGAAAGCAGGTAGTAAATAAGGTAAAAATCACAGTCCATTAGTAATTAAGGAACATGAAATCAATCAGTCAGGAAAACAAGTCCCCTTTAATTGAGGAGTTAACCTCAAACGGTAATAGACATATAACAAATAAGGAAAGAAAATCGATAAGTAACGCTACGAACTAGTCGACCTAAGTTAANAACCAACGGTAATGACAGGAACTAATTAAGGCAAGAGGTTCAATCAGACTGAGTAAAGAAGTAAGAATCAGAGGTCTTGTTGGGGAAAGGAGTTCAAATCAAACCAAAAATAAAGAACTTCAGAATACAATAGTCAAGGGTTTAATTGAGGAGAGAATCATGTAAAGAATCAGCAAGTATCGCAGACAATTCAAATAAGGCAAGAAAGGAATAGTCAGGGCTCAACACATAGGTCTTAACAAAACAAATTGACAAATTAAGAATCCAAATCAATCACTGATTTAAGGAGAGAAATATAGGTTTACCATGAATAGCCAGAATGAATATAGACATATAACATTAGTAGGGAATTGAACCAAGAACCTTAATAGAGGCACATTAGGATAAAAAATCACAAAACATCGAATTAAGCTAAAGAAAAATCACAGGAACCAATACAACGAAATCGGTGCACAAGTAACTTAGACAAACTCATAATCCAAACAAAATGTCGAAAAATTAGGATTTTTAGCATAAACGAGTTAGGGTTAAAGCAAATTTTACGAAATCGGTTAAAACACATAAGAAATAGAAGATTAAACACTCAAAATTATCAAACGTTTTGGAGAAAGAAATTTTCGGGAAACCCTAGTTTAGAAAAATGGAAAACCATTCGAAAATCAGAAGGCTTTCATAAAAACCTGTGAAATAAGTCCAAACCATCTCAGATCTGTACAGATCTGAGAAGTTCAAAGGAAGAAATTAGGGTTTCGAGAAGAGCAACACATAGATGAAGAAGTAGGCTTAGAAATCCACAGGTTTAAAGCGAAATAGGAAGATCTTACTCGAAATGAAATCGGAACAGCCTGAAACAGGCAAGAAAAGGCCATAGGTGTAAGTGGACTGACCCTGGTCCCTCGAGGACCTTAGAAATGGCAATACCAGCATAGGAGAGGCCATTAGAGGTCGGATGGTGGTGAGAAACCACCATGAACGACAGTAGATGAGTGACGATGAGGGTGAGTTAGGGTTAGGCTTTTGAGAGCATTTGAGAGAAGAGAGGAACAGATGACGGCGGTGAGAGGAGAGGAAGGGGTCTGGGGGGAGGTCATTAGGGTTTAATTTGGGTAAGGGGGGATCTGGACCGTTGATCAAAATGATCAACGGCCAGGATTTAGCAAGAAGTGGGTCGGGTAGATAAGGGGTTTGGGATGGGTTGATTTTGGGCCTGGTTTAATTTGAAATTGGGGTTAAAATTGGGCTAGGTATTTAGGCTAAATTTGAAAACAAGGGGGCCATTTGTTAAGTACCTTATTTAATTAATAAAACAATTTTTAAAAAAGTAACTAATAGGCTATAAAAAATGATTTTTATGCCTGGAAATATTTTAAATTAATTAATTAATATTTTAAAAATATAAAAGGCTATTTTCTGGTAAAATAATGTAATAATACATGCATGCGCTATAATTGCAAAGTAATTGCAACTATATCCTACAAATACAAATGTGGCTATTTGTGCAATAATTGAAACATAGTACAAATACAAATGATAAAATTAAGCCACAAAAATTATTATAAATCTATTTGTGATGCAATCAGGGATTGTTTTATAAATAAAATGCTGGGAGAAATTAGTTAAAATATTTTTGAAATGCAGAAATTGTATAAAAATGCTATTGATGCCAAAGCATAGTTTTGAAAATATTATGGGAAATATTGGGTATCAACATCCGGTAGATGAAGGTGGTGGCATGACTGCTGTCTCGGTAGAAGTACCGGCTGCTGTGGAAGGTTTGGCAACTGAATCAGTAACTACTACTGCTGGCTCCTCAGACTGGCCAGCAGAAGTAGTAGCTTTACCCTTGAACTTCGGGTTGTCAGCTCCCTGAAGGTGGTACCATGAGAAAGGCTTCTTGGCCTTCACCTTGGTGTCATAATGCTTTGGTTCCACCCCTTGATCCTTGAAGTATTCGGTGAGGAAGTTCGGGTACGGATAGGATCTCTCACCCTTCTAGACAGCTAAAGTGATGTTGGTGGACATGACGGCACCAACATTTATCGGATACCCTTCCATAATTGAAGCCACCAAAACTGCACGGGAAAGTGGGAGCATGTTTTCATTGAGGCATGGGTCAATGCGGCTACACACAAATGTTTTCCACCCTTTTGCTTCAAAGTTTAGGGTGGCCTGGAAAATTGGAGCCCCTGCTGTGAGCCACGGAGGTGTTGACCCTGGGATTGCAAGAATCTCAGGCAACCATGGACGAGCTGCATCACCCATGGCTAGCTTCTCCAAATACTGCACTGCCTCCACTTCTTCAAACCCCACATATTTGTTCAGTGCATAGGAGTCAAAAGCGGATTTTCAGATTCCGCACTTTTGTCACTTTAGTTCCCTGCTTGATGTGAGCAACATTTGCGTTGAATTCCTTGCCAGGTACTCATTTTCATCTAGGACACTGGTGGTGAACCATTTCCAACCTTTCCGCTCTTGGAATTGTCTAAGGACATTGGGGTTGTGCTTGTTCAGGTCTTTTATTAAGAACTGTCGATCAAGAGTGAGCGACCTCTGTGGCCACCATTCCCTAAACTTGGCGAAATCATTGGCATTGACAAATCTGTCCTCCCATATCTCCGGCCTCCTAGATCTTTCCAACCCTGGCACTGCATTATCGCCCCCTCTCCCATCATCTAGAACATCATCATTATCTTAGTTTATTGGAGAAGGGGGAGCAGGTGAGGACGAGGGCTCAGAGTCTTGGCTGCCCTCTTTCGAACCTTCAGATGAACTGGTGTCGCGCCCCCTTTTCCCTCCCTTTTTGACGGGGAGAGGTCCGGGTTTCGACATTTATGGGGTTTAATGACTCATTTCCTTTTGGGAATTGGGTATTTGAAGAGTCTCCACCTAACGGATTACGGTGCGTTAGGGCACCTAGAGCGATTAACTCTTGGGTTGGTTTGCATCACCAGAGATTAGGGTAAGGGCTCGAAGTAACCTCAAGGGGAAGGTGTTAGGCACCCCTCTTGGTCCACAACTGTGGGTCCCGGCCGAACTTATATTCACAAATTAGTCCATATAAACGGTTGAATCAAATAAGTTGCAAGTAAAGCACGTTGGGTAACTCAAGTAGTAAGATAAAGGTTTAAATAAAGAAAGGATTCGGTAAGGAGGGGTCCTAGATTGGTTATCCTATAGGATCACCCCACACAAGGTCCGGTACACACTCCTCAATGAGGGGCTACACGTGACATTAGTGCGTAGTCATCATATCGCATGTCTACCCTTCCCATCCCCTTATTGGTCATGCAAAGCGAGTGTTTGGTCAATGATTCCTATTGCGTGCTGCTACCCGTCCCTTCTTAATGGTCCTGGAGGGAGTTAGGACCTCTACCTATAGGTGGTTCTAGACGTACCCCTAAGGTTCAAAATGCGAAAACTCTAAGGCGACAGTCAAAAGCATATAGGACTTTGACACATAATGGGAACGATTAAGAGGCTCAAAGTTTCCTCCTCAAACAAACACGTAAGCAGCACGAATCAAGCACAGTTAATGTCTTTTATTAATTAATGTCCTAAAGCAGGATATCTAAATGAATATGCAGAAACAGACAAACCTTTTTTAGACTCAGAAGTTACACCCTAGCAGTTGCCTAGGGACTCTTTTTAAAAACCTGTTAGGATCAGAAAACATTGAGCGATAGGGACAGTTTCAGAGAATGCAGTTTTGAAAACGCTTTAAAGACTTGCCTATACGCAGAATACTGATGTCTATATTAATACGGAAACAAAACAGATTTTGAAATAAACATCCTTTAATACCTATGGGCATGATATCTAATAAGGTTGAGGCAGTTTGAAAGAACTTGTTTCAAAAAATGCTTAATACTTAATAAAACCGATTCAGAAACGAACTAGGCGTGATCAAGTTGATTTATTAGACTAAATTAACAGACAGATTGTGAGTAGAGCTCCCTATATGCATGATATCTAAGCGTAACACTGATTTTAACGATTTGCAGGTATGGAAACATACATAAATACTTGTTATAACTGAATCCGGATTAGGTCCTATAGGCATGGCATCTATTATTAAACTGATTTTAAGACATGATTGTTTGGAACCTATAAGCATGGCTTCTAAACATGACAGAATTTAAAGTCTTATAGACATGGTTTCTACTTGATGAGCAAACAAACTTAAAAGTGAAATCATACGGGCATGGTTTCTATTAGTCAAAGCAATCAGATTAAAGAGTAAAATCCTATGAGCATGTTGTCTATTCAGAGCAAATAGATTTTAAAAGTAAAGTCCTAGGAGCAGTATTTCTACCCGTATTACCCCATAAAGTATGCATCTACCCACCCTTTTTTACAAAATACCCCAATATCCGTTTACAAATTATTACAGGCCAATGAATGAATTACATAAATAGAAATAGAAAATGAAGAAGCTATTCTATAAGGAGCCTTCAATTAGGCCCAGATTTCCCAAAGCCTCCAATGGCCTCATATGCCTAAGTTCCATAGACAAATCAGAGTCTAGGTGCATCAAAGTTCCCTAAGGATCTCAAGGATCCCGGGCAGTGCTTACACCTAGACTTAGTAACCAAAGATTGAACAAGTGCAGTGTGGAAAGGCCAGCCTCAGTATGCCAGAGTTCAGAGGGTTCTCAAAAGTATCCCAAGGCAGTACACATACTTGAGGGAGCAGAACTTATTGACTAAGAGTAGAGTGAGAAGTGATGGACACAAATTGAAAAGGTTTTAGTAAGAAACTTTATTTAACAAAAAGTCTTTTCTTTTGAAAATAATGTAGTAGAACAGCAGAGACTTGTTTGAAGAGATGAACAGAAGTCAAAACACCTTAGGACAGGTTTATACATATCTAGTTCACAGAATCGAGTAAATTCAGCAGTCACACACAGGGTTTAAGGGGTTTGGGATACATAGAACATTTGCCTGCAAACACATAACCCAGCAAATGTCTAGGACTGGTTTGGACATGCTCAGAAACAACTGACACTGGCATAGTCACAAAACCAGACATGAAGAACACAACCATATAGAGGGGTGATAGGGATTTGGGAATTCACGGGATATATGATGGTAAGTACACAACAAGTAAGAGATAGGACATGCTTAGAAACACACATAAAGGGGAATATACTGATCTAAAGGAACTGAAACAATAAGAGAATCACGTTGTTGTTGGAACTTTAAATTGAAACTAGGACATACCAGTGAAGGGGAGAGTGAGCAGAATAAAAGAACAAGAGAGCACAAATGGTTAGCCTTGGCTTGCAGCCGGCTAACTTAGAACAGTAGCCAAATAGCACAAGAGAGAGCAGAGATTTTTTAGTATGAGAGATAGTTTTGAACCCCAATGTTCGTGTTGTGCTAATGAAAGACTAGAGTATTTATAGCTTGAAAACAGGTAGCAAATAATGTAAGAATCATAGTAGCATGGTAATTAAGGAACTCAGAATCAGTCCGTCCAAAAATCAAGGCAAGTACTCCCTTAAGTCAAGGGAACTAATTCAAATGGTAAGAGCCAGTAGCATATAAGACAAGAAAAATCAGTACATGACTAATAAGGAGAGAATCAAGGTTCAGTAAGCATAGGGTAGTCAATTAGGCCTATGTTCAGAAAACTCCAATTGGAAATGATTCAGTGAGAATAAAGTAACACAGCAAATAAGGTAGGGGGATCAGTCAATTTAAACAGACAAGGTAGAATTTTAGAATTTTGAAAGAAAATCTTTCAATCAAACCATCAAATAAGGAAATCAGAATCAATCAAGAGAGAGTTATGATTCTATACTTCAACATTATCATTTTAAAAATATAGGGACCTGTTTCACGCATATAAAATGTAATTATACATAAAAGGGCTAATTTGCGATTATATGCAATTTAGCTTCAAAAATACCAAATGCAATTATAAAAAATGCATATAAATATATCAACCATATTTTGGCATAAGTATAGAGATTAAATGAATAAATCATCATATCAATAACTTAGGAAATAATTATTGGGCATTTTATGAATAATTACATTTTATANTGCATCAAAGTTTCCTAATCGGGCAGTGCTTACACCTAGACTTAGTAACCAAAAGTTGAACAAGTGCATTGTGGAAAGGCCAGCCTCAGTATGCCAAAGTTCAGAGGGTTCTCAAGAGGATCCCAAGGCAGTACACATATTAGAGGGGGCAGAACTTATAGACTAAGAGTAGAGTGAAAGTGATTTTAGTGAAAAACTGTATAAAAGATGGCCTAAAAGTAATTTAGTAAAACTCAGAGACTGTTTGAAAAGAGATTAAAGAAATGAACAGAAGTCCAAACAGCTTAGGACAGGTTCATACCCAACCAGGAGTCACAGCATTAAGGCAGGTTCAGTAGTCACAAACAGGGGTCAAGGGGTTTGGGGGATACATAAGACATACAATTAAGAAAGATCCAAGAATTGGTATAGGCATGCTCAGAGGTAGTTGACCAGACATAGTCACCAAAACCAGACATAAAGACAAAATTACATGGGGGGGTGATAGGGATTTGGGGATTCATGGTAAGTACACAACAAGTAAGAGATAACTGGTAGGACAATGCTTTGAAGCACACATAAGGGGGATATACTGATCTCAAGGAAAGGAAAGACATAATAACATGCTAATAATGTGACCATCAACTACAAGTTTCACAAAAAACCACAAATAGAAACAAACTAGAAACAAGATGAACTGAAGCAATAAGAAAATCATATTGTTGTTGGATCTTTGAATTGAAACTAGAACATACTAGTAAAGAGGATAGCAAGCAGAGTGAAAGAACAAGAGAACACAGTGGTTAGCCTTGGCTTGCAGCCGACTAACTTAGAGCAGTAGCAAGTAGAACACAAGAGAGCAGAAAGTTTTTAAGTGTGAAAGATAGAGTTTTGAACCAAGAGTGTTCGCGTCCTTGTGCTAGTGAAAGACTAGGGTATTTATAGTTTGAAAGCAGGTAGTAAATAAGGTAAAAATCACAGTCCATTAGTAATTAAGGAACATGAAATCAATCAGTCAGGAAAACAAGTCCCCTTTAATTGAGGAGTTAACCTCAAACGGTAATAGACATATAACAAATAAGGAAAGAAATCGTATAAGGCTGAACATGCCAATTAAGAAAAATATTTTCTACATAGTACAAGTACACAATATGTAATAGAAGCCAGGTTCAGCACACTTAAATCAAGGAGAGACTTGAGCAATCAATTAACAGCATAATTGACCATAGAATATGGTCAGAAAAACATTCTACAAGGTAAAAATCAGTAGAATAATCATGCGGAATCAGTGAAAGATCAATCACAAAGATTCAAAGATGCAAGAATAGGAGGTAACACTGATTTAGCACCACTCTATAAGAACAGGCACATGGTAAGAAAAAATTAGAGCCCTAAGAGCTCGAGTAGGACAAGAATCACACATAAAATTTGGGATTCATGCAGAGCATAGTTTGAATTAGTAGGCTAAGCCTGATACAGGCGGGAGAAGTGAAGAATCAGGAACATTGGTGAACAAAAATAAGGCAAAATCATGCAACAGGGGTCAGAAAGTTAAGGTTTTCAACATAGACGAGTTGAAAAAGGAGTAAAAGCATAGAATCGTTCGAGATATGCAAAGAACAGAAGTTAAAACATGAAGAATCGATTTAAACAAAGAAGTTCCGAAAAACCCTAACCTTAAAAGAAAGTAAAACATCTTGAAATCGATGATTTTTGTAAAAGAGGTTCGAGAACAGTGTAAAACATAGAAGGAACAAACTCGAATCGTTTAAAAATAGCCCAGATCTAAGACATACAAATGAAAATTAGGGTTTCAAACGAAACCCACATAGAGATGGAAGAACCTGCTTAAAACTTCAAAGATCGTAACAAATATAGTGTGACTTTGCCCAAAATCACACTGGAGAAGCCATGAACAGCCAAAAAAGTAACCCTAGATACAAGTCGGCGTGGCCCAGGGCCCTTGAAGGCCTCAGAGAGGATGAGCAAGGCATTGGAGGAACCATTGGAGGCTTGGGGTTGAAGGGTGGTCGCCGGAGAAGACCGGAGAAGGGAGGTGGTTTAAAAGTGTTTAGGGTTAGGTTGAGAGAAGAGAGGAGAAGAGAGGATAAAGAGGCGGTGCCCTTTTGGAATTGAGGTAGGGTTAGTGGTCTTAGGAATTAAAAAAGGAAAGGAGTCATATGGGCCGTTGATCTGGGAGATCAACGGCCCGGATTTGATTTAGGTTGGATCGGGTAAATGGGTTCCGGGTTTGGGTCGGGTCTTTGGGTAGGAAATTGGGCTGGGGATTGGGTTCAATTTAGGCTACAATTGAAAACCAAATCCGGCTATAATTTAAATAGCCAGTTTTCCCCTATTTAATTTATAATACATAATAAACAATTTTTGGAAAATAGATTTATGTACCAAAATAATTTAAAATATATATTTATCATTTTAAAAATATAAGGACCAATTTTACACATAAAAAAAGTAATTATACATTAAATGGGCTAATATTGCAATTATATGCAATTTAGCCTAAAAATACCAAATTTAATTATGAAAATGCGTAAAAAATATATTAACCATATTTTGGCATAAATATAGAAATTAAATGACTAAATTACCATAACAATGATTTGGGAAATAATTATTGGGATTTTATGAATAAAAGGGAGGGAAATAAATCAATTTAAATCCCTAAAATTATGGAAAAATTATAAAAACCTTGTGCATGCTTACATATGCATATATACGCTATTTTGAAAGTATTTATGCATATTAAAAATATATAGGGAAAAATTGGGTATCAACAATATGTTGTCCACATAATAACCCTTTAAGACAAGCCTCATCCAAAAGTCCATTGGGGTTTTCATAATCCCAATGGACGCAACCACGATTGTGTGCATTAATTTTTGATTAATAAGTGCCAATGGTCTAATAATTGTTGTATAAATAGACGAACCTGGAGGGGGAAAGGGCCTAACCATATTTTGTTTTTTAGAAAATAAAGCACGAAATCCCCAGGTTCGGCGTAGTCAGTAAGATACCATCACCATTGCTAGATTGGTGGAGGGATCTTCCGTCAATTGACCAAAATCATGTGAAAAGGGTCTTAGGAAATTTGCCTTCTTTGTTGGACCTTCAGCCGCACAAAATGTTGATCGAGGCTGCTACAATGTTCTGAGACAAAGAGAGGGCTGTGTTCCGCTTCGGAGACATAGAAATGACCCCTCTCTTGGAAGAAATAGGGGGATTTGTTGGGCTACCTTGGGATAGCCCTTGTTTATTGGCACCTGAAAATCGCACCACTAGGGGATTTCTTAAGATGATGGGGTTAAAGAAGAATGATGACTTGGAGTGCCTGAAAAATTCCTACATACCTTTCGACTTCCTCTATGACTGATACGGTCACAACAGGTCTTACCGTATTTTTGATGATGAATTCTCCATCACCTCCTTGGGGTGGATTCACCACAAGGTCTTTATGTCTATCGTATGTTTCTTGGGCATGCTAGTGTTCCCGATCCAAGGGGACAAAATCCATACCAGATTGGCCATGGTGGCCAAAAATTTGATGGAAGGGATCGAGGGGCAAACATATACCATTGTCCCTATGGTAATTGTAGATATGTACCGGGCCTTGGAGCGCTGTCAGAAAGGGTACAAATACTTCGAGGGTTGCAATTTGCTATTGCAAGTTTGGTTGTTAGAACATCTCCAAAGGGGTCAATACCGCCAAGAGTTTCCGCGAAGGCCATGGAATGATCACATAGCTTTCCACCACCCTAAGAAGATGACCTATATCCTAGACAGGTTTGCTCAACCAGGGAATGTTGTAGAATGGGTACAATTTTTTAACAATTTGACCGAGGATCAGGTTCAGTGGATGTTCCAGTGGTTCCCTACCGACGAGTTCATCATCAGGTCCAGGGATGTTCCCCACTTGGTACTGATCGGGTTAAGTGGCATATACCCTTATGCTCCTCTCAGGGTTATGAGACAGACGGGAAGAAAGTAGGTCATACCGCGAGTCGCTAAAATGAGTCACTTCATAGCTGATTTTCAGGGTGACGCCATCCCATATAAAAATGAAGCACAACACATGTGGCACTTGAAGATTATTGTGGAAAGGGATACCATCGAGCCGGATCAATATCATGTTGTTCATGCGTACTTCTACCCCTCATGGTTGGATGATAACATAGGGCGAATATTTGAGCAAAGGGTTGGGCCAGGAAACAGGGTCATAGACGAAGTTACCGAAGCACAGGTAAAGTATAACAAATTGCGCAAGAGAGTTCGCGAGTCTGAGGCCGAGCATATGGAGAAACACAAGGCCGACATGGAAATGATCAATGAGTGGAAAGAGAGGGCTGTAAAATCCGCCGAAAGGCTAGAATATCCGGAGTACAGTCTGATAGAATTAGAAGGGAAAATGAGGAAGAGAGTCACTGATTGCCAGAACGCTGAAGGAAGCGAAGGAGGACATTTGTCAAGGGCACTCTTAATGTTGAACCTGCGCGAACTGGAAGATCTGATCGACAAGAGCATCCAGCCTAGAGAAGGTCCTTCTGGGACCAAGTAGATTAGGTTTTACTTGCTTTTCAAATGTAATAAGGCCAAGTGCCATTAGTGACTTATCTTATTTAGTGTCATTTTGGATCGTCTATTTTTACATTAATGAAATGAGGAAATTATTGGCACTGAATTTCTCCAAATCTATTTGTCATAGGCTTACCTCGAGCACAACGAGGCTCCCAAGTTAGGACACGAATTTACATTCCCACAATATGTATTCAAATACTACAAACTTTTCAGAATCCTTACTAACTTGTTTATCTTTTGTTTTTCTTTATTCTTTATTATTCCCATGCCCTAAGGTTGGTTCGCACATACTGACATCATCAACATATCACACCAGATCTAGAGGCCCTCCACCTCCTCCTCCTCCAAGTAATATGAAAAGCAGAGGAAAAGCTAAGATAGATGACTTGAGTGGTATTCGAAAGGAAAACTCTAAGAATGCGGAATCTTCAGACGGTCAGAGTACTCCGACACCAAATGACTTGGTTTTACGGTTGGAACAAAAGAAACTGGAGTTACAGGGAGAACTTGAGCAGGTCTGCAAATTAGCAAAACTCTCCCTCACCCTGAACGTCCCTGACATCAACCAACAAAATACCAAAAAGCCAGCACCTCCCAAAAATACGGCAAACCAGCATCCACAAAATCGTCCCGCACCCTATCAATATGCAACTCCACCTCAAATTCCCAATCCATTACCAATACCAACTCCACCACAACACCATCATCAACCAATCTAGTACCCATAAGCCACTACCTATAACACTCCTCAGAACACACCACAACATATTCCTGGTCCTCAAAACTCAACCAACGACCACCATTACACCCAAATCCCTAGCGCTCACCAAAACAACCCTATATACGTAGAAACCATACCTCACTCCACTCAACCAATCTCCTATACACCAGAATCTGCTGAGAAGGACCTGCTCATCAAGAACATGGCCGAGGAACTCAAGAAATAGACAAGTCGAGTTCAGGGTGCGAATGAGGTAAAGGGATAGAAGGTCTGTATTATGAGGATCTCTGCATACAACCAGACGTGGAACTATTGGAGGGTTACAAACCTCCCAAGTTTGAAATGTTTGACGGAACAGGTGATCCCAAGGTTCATTTGAGAACATAGTGTGACAAGCTCGTGGGGGTCGGAAAAGATGAAAGGATCCGAATGAATCTCTTCATGAGAAGTATTACCAGAGAAGCCCTGTCCTGGTACATAAGCCAGAACCCTAAGAAGTGGGCCAACTACGTGAGCATGGCATCAGAATTTATGGACAGATTCAGGTTCAATACGGAGAATTCACCGGAAGTCTTCTACATCCAGAACTTAAAGAAGAAGCCAACTGAGACTTTCCGCGAGTATGCTACTCGGTGGAGGTCGAAAACAGCCAAGGTCATACCAGCACTAGAAGAAGAACAAATGAACAAGTTCTTTGTCGGGGCACAAGACCCACAGTATTATGAAAGGCTAATGGTCATTGAGAATCACAAGTTCTCTGATATCATCAAACTCGGAGAAATGATTGAAGAGGGTATCAAAAGCGGGATGGTGACAAATTTTGAGGCACTACAGACCACGAACAAAGAATTACAATCAGGCGGCATACCAAAGAAAATAGAAGTGGGGGCAGTAATGGTGGCTCAAGGCCCAAAATCTCCGCTCACATAGCAAACACCTCCACCCACATACCAACCCTCATCTCCCAGATATTCTTTACCCGCCACCGCCTATCATACTTATAACACCCAGCCAACCTACTATCATTCACCTCCAGCTCGTCCAAATTACCAGAAACCCCGACCTAACTTTGATCGCAAACCACCCAGATAATATACCGCTATTGCTGAACCCATCAGCCAGCTTTACGAAAGGTTGAAGGCCGCTGGTTATGTCACTCCTATTCCTGCTGTGGCAGTGGAGAACTCATCTCAATGGGTCAACCCAAACAAAACCTGTGCATATCATTCCGGTATGAAGGGGCACACCATTGACGAGTGCTGAACATTGAAAGACAAGATCCAGACATTGTTTGATAACAAGGTCATACAGGCGAAGGAAGCTACACCCAACATCCGCAATAATCCTCTCCCATATCATAGGGGTGACGGGGTACATATGATAGAGACGGATGAAGAATGGGATCCCGAGAGGTCAATCGGGCTTATTCAGAAAGGCGATGATTTTAAACCCGCAGTCACACTCACTCCTATTGTGGTACAGATACAGTTGTCAGTCAAAGTTGAGGTAACCGCATTGGTTCCATTTGAGGTAGAGGTAGCTCCACCTACAGCCACACTTGTTCCGTTTGAGGTAGAAGTGGCCACACCTTTCACAGTGACAGTAGCAACCACACCTCCTTTCAATTCCAAGGCCATACCTTGGGATTACGTTGATGAAGCCATGAGAAAAGGAAAAGCAAAAATGGAAGAATCTGATGCTGCACAAGGAATGACCAGAACGGGAAGGATCTATACACCCGACTTTGGGAGGATCGAGCAAGGAGGTTGCTACTAAGAAACCTATCATTGAAACCGGACCGGATGATCTTTGGAGGAAAGTACAGGCGAGGGAATACTCTGTCATCGATCATTTAAACAAGACCACCGCCCAGATATCCATCCTGTCACTATTGCAAAATTCAGAGGCATACAAGAATGCTTTGATGAAGGTGTTAAATGAAGCTTATGTGCCCAACAATATCACCTGCGGAGAAATGGCCAACATGGTGGGGCAAGTGCTGGAGAGTCATAAGATCACCTTTCACGAGGATGAATTACCGCCTGAATCACAACCGGGCATTGCATATAATGGTGCAGTTTGAAGACAAATTCATTGCCAGGGTCCTCATAGATGGAGTTTCAAGCCTCAACATATGCCCATTGACTACTCTGAATAGGTTGGTGAAGATTTCCACGAGATACAGGCAGGAAGTATGACTGTGAAAGCCTTTGATGGGTCTCAAAGGGACATGATTGGGGAAATTAATCTTTGCCTGCAGATGGGGCCAACTTGGTTCGATGTCGAATTCCAAGTGCTTGACATATCAGCTACATACAATCTTCTGTTGGGTCGACCTTGGATACATGCCGCTGGGGCTGTGGCTTCCACGCTACACCAAGCCGTGAAGTTCGAATGGAATCATCAAGAGGTGATCATTCACGAAGATGGGAGTAACCCCATTTACACCAGTCAAACTATCCCGGTTATCGAGAATAGAAGAAGGCTAGGAGGGGAAACTTATCACCACATTGAACATATCAATGCAGTTGAGAAAGACAAATGGTGGAGTAACAAAATAGAAAGCATACTAGCATGGTCTGGGTACGAACCCGACAAAGGGCTTGTAAAGGAACTCCAGGGCATCACCAAGCCAAAGCAGTTGAAATGTCACGGCACAACTTTCGGGCTAGGATACCCATACACCCGGAAGGAATATCAAGACTAGTCGCCACCATGGTGTGATCCTTATTACCCTCTCGAGCAACCGGTGCCACATCTGGGTTCAGAATTTTCACCAGGCTGGTACAATATGGGGAACGATAGAGGAAGAGGCTTTAGCTGGGCTGAGGAATTTGTTCTTAGAGGACGAGGACATGGATTGCAGTGCGATAATTGAGGAGGAGGAGGAAGAAGGCCTCACCATTCAGACTGTTGAGAGGGGAGTTGTTCTCAGGAATTGGACTGCCACACCATCCCAGGCCCGCCGAGTCCCTG
This sequence comes from Nicotiana attenuata, assembly GCF_001879085.1. Taxonomy (NCBI): domain Eukaryota; kingdom Viridiplantae; phylum Streptophyta; class Magnoliopsida; order Solanales; family Solanaceae; genus Nicotiana; species Nicotiana attenuata. The sequence goes on from NW_017670490.1 coordinate 578,082, forward strand.
GGTAGCTTGGCATTTAGTCTAATTTATTTCTATAGTCATGCTAGGCATTTTAGATGTTTTCAGTGAGTTTGTTTTAAAGACGCATTTTGTTTCAAAATAATTGCTCGATTCATCGAGTCGTACTTGTTTTGGATATTTTCAAAATTTAATGCATTGCTATTTATTATTCATTATTATCTTTCATATTTTTCTTTCTACAACATTATTATTACTTTTCCAGATGAATCGATGACTGTGTCATGTAATAAGACAACGCAATATAAGGATAATGACTCAGAAGAAGAGGATGAAATACCTGAGGAAGTTGTCAGAGAAGTTGAGAACTTTGAGAACAAACCTAAGTCCAATCTGGACGAGACCGAAGCAATAAATTTGGGAGACGCCGAAACCATCAAGGAAACTCGCGTAAGCATTCACTTATCACCGTCAGAGAAGGAAAAGTACATTTGTTTCTTGACGGAATATGAGGATATCTTCGCATGGTCATATGATGACATGACCGGTATGAGCACATCCATAGTGGCTGGCAAGTTGCCTACCAATCCAATGTGTCCGCCAGTAAAGCAAAAGCACAGAAAGTCCAAACCAGATATGAGCCTCAAAATGAAGGAGGAGGTCACTAAGCAAATCAAGTCTAAGCTTCTCCGGGTAGTTGAGTACCCAACCTGTCGACTATCGAGATTTCAACAGAGCGAGTTCCAAAGACAATTTTCCACTGCCAAATATACACATCCTGATCGATAATTGCGCCAAGCATGAACTCCAATCCTTTATAGACTGCTTCGCCGGTTATCACCAGATCTGGATGGATGAAGAAGACGCAGAGAAAATAGCCTTCATCACACCGTGAGGAGTATACTGCTACAAGATGATGCCATTCGGTCTAAAGAATGTTGGGGCTTCGTACATGAGAGCCATGACAACAATCTTCCATGATATGATACATAAGGAAATAGAGGTGTATGTTGACGACGTCATCATCAAGTCCAAAAGGGTCGTAGATCACATAGCGGATTTGATAAAGTTCTTTGACAGGCTAAGGAGGTACAATCTAAAATTGAACCCCGCAAAATGTACATTTGGGGTTCCCGCAGGAAAGCAGCTGGGATTCATTGTCAGCCGCCTGAATCGAGTTGGACCCATCTAATGTTAAGGCTATCCATGAGTTACCACCACCAAAGAGCAAAAAGGGCATGATGCGCTTCCTAGGACGCCTCAACTACATCAGTCGCTTCATAGCGCAGTCCATAGTTATATGTGTACCCATCTTCAAAATGTTGAGGAAAGATGCTGAAACAAGTTAGACCGAAGATTGTCAGAAAGCTTTCGAGAAAATCAAGGAATATTTGTCTACACTGCCAGTCCTAGTCCCGCCATAACCTGGGAGACCTTTGCTACTCTATCTGTCCGTATTAGACGGGGCTTTTGGATGTGTTTTGGGACAACATGACGAGACAGGAAGAAAGGAGCAAGCCATATACTACTTGAGTAAGAAGTTCGCACCTTACGAAGCACGATACTCCTTACTAGAACGCACTTGTTGTGCTTTGACCTGGACAGCTTAGATAATTGAGGCATTACTTCTGTGCCTATACCACATACCTCATATCCACGAGGGACCCTCTAAAGTATATCTTTCAAAAGCCCATGCCAACAGGGAAGCTAGCCAAGTGGCAGATACTATTAAGCGAGTTCGATATCGTCTATGTAACTCAGAAGGCGGTCAAAGGACAAGCATTGGCAGATCATCTTGCTGAAAATCCTGTGGGAGGAGAATATGAACCCTTGAAAACATGTTTTCCTGATGAAGAAGTATCGTTCGTAGAAGAAGACATTGCTGAAGCCTACGATGGTTGGAGAATGTTCTTCGATGGAGCTGCAAACTTCAAAGGAGTGGGCATTGGAACAGTGTTGGTGTCAGAAACAGGTCAACATTACCTAGTATCTGCAAAACTCAGATTTCCATGCACCAACAATATGGCGGTATACGAGGCCTGCATCATGGGGCTCAATTTGGCCATCGATATGAATATACAAGAGCTGCTCGTAATAGGCTATTCGAATCTTCTGGTACATCAGGTTCAAGGAGAATGGGCTACGAAGAACACCAAAATACTACCATACTTGCATCATGTGCAGGAATTGATGAAAAGATTCACAAATGTAGAATTCAAACATGTACCCAAAATACTAAATGGGCTACGAAGAACACCAAAATACTACCATACTTGCATCATGTGCAGGAATTGATGAAAAGATTCACAAATGTAGAATTCAAACATGTACCCAAAATTCAAAATGAGTTCGCAGATGCACTGGCCACTTTGTCATCAATGATACACCATCCAGGCAAGAATTTCATCGATCCCATCGCGGTGAAAATCCATAACCAGCCGGCTTACTGTGCTCATGTTGAAAAAGAAACAGATGGAAAACCTTGGTTCCACGACATCAAAGAATATTTGGCGAGAGGAGAATATCTAGAGTAGGCAAACCATATTCAGAAACGCACTCTGCGGAGGCTATCCAATCACTTCTTCCAAAACGGAGGGACCCTGTATAGAAGAACTCCTGATCTGGGGTTGTTAAGGTGTGTTGACGCAAAAGAGGCTTCCAGATTGCTCGAAGAAATAACATGCCAGAACTTATGGACTACATATGAATGGTTTTGTTCAAGCCAAGAAAATAGTCAGAGTTGGATATTTTTGGATGACCATGGAGACGGATTGCATCAGGTACGTACAGAAATGCCACCAATGTCAGGTACATGCAGAAATGATAAGGGTACCACCTAATGAGCTAAACGCAACACCTTTTGCTGCCTAGGGAATGGATGTCATCGGTCCAATTGAGCCCAACGCTTCTAACAGGCGCCGGTTTATTCTAGTGGCTATTGACTACTTCACGAAATGGGTAGAAGCTGCATCTTACAAGGTTGTAATCAAAAAAGTCATCGCAGATTTTGTCAAAGATCGTATTGTTTGCCAATTCAGGGTTCCCGAGTCCATTATCACTGATAATGCCGCCAATCTCAACAGTGATCTGATGAAAGCCATGTGTGAGGCCTTCAAAATCAATCACAAAAACTCTACAGCATACAGACCTAAAATGAACGGAGCTGTGGAAGCTGCCAACAAGAACATCAAGAAGATACTAAGGAAGATGGTAGAAAACCACAAACAATGGCACGAGAAGTTACCCTTTGCCCTATTAGGGGTATCGCACTACGGTCCGCACATCAACTAGGGCAACCCCCTATTTACTAGTTTATGGTACCGAAGCGGTCATTCCGGCCGAGGTAGAAACTCCTTCTTTAAGGATCATACAGGAAGCCGAACTCAGTGATGCTGAATGGATAAGGAGCCGCTATGAGAAACTGGCCCTTATAGACGAAAAAATAATGAACGCAGTATGTCACGGTCAGCTTTATCAGAAAAGAATGTCCAGAGCTTTCAAGAAAAGGTTCAAACCAACACAGTTTGCACCGGGACAGTTGGTGCTAAAGAAGATCTTCCCGCATCAACATGAAGCCAAAGGGAAATTCTCTCCCAACTGGCAAGTTGGGAGAAGCACTCATACTCGCAGAAATGGACGAAGAAGTTTGCCCGAAACCAATCAATTCAGAAGCAGTAAAAAGATACTATGTTTAGATTGTTTACACTCCTTCATATGATGTAATTGAACTACTCTTGACCTGATTCTCGTTTAAGAGGTGATACGTAGGCATCCCTGTGGGTTCGGTCATATCATAATAAAATTTTCATTTTCCCTCAGAACTAGAAACTGGGGCAGAATTTTGAGGAGGGCCCTCAAAATTCTGGAGCAAGTCCAGTCGACGCCATCATATGCCAGATAGTTAGAAATTGGTTAAGAAACTGGGGCAGAATTTTGAGAAGGATTCTCAAAATTCCGTAGAGGGATTCTCAAAATCCCAAGGTTCAGCAAGTTTCATCGCACGCAAAACGACCGAAGGATCATTTACCAAACTGGGGCAAAATTTTGAGGAGGACCCTCAAAATTTTAATACAAGAAAGTTGCAATGCATCTGAAATGTGTTACGGTCATTAGTTCATCTAAAATTACTTAATATTTCACTGTGTTTTCTAAAATAACTCTAGTTTCATCAATAAGTGCATAATTTCGAAAACTCTATAGCCAGGCGTTACCCAGGGCAACTCAAACAAGGCCTCCAGAATAGAGCGAAGCAAAGCCAGCAGATGAAGGCACGAAACAACCTCCCCTTACAAAACTTACAATTTTTATTTGAATCAGGCATGGTGAACATAACAGAAGTATTTGCAAACATACACATATCAAAGTCACTATCAATCAAGCCACCAGACGCAAATATATCTCAAGCTAAGATACATTCTGCTCCTATTTGCTACATGTTCACTACATAAGGTTAAGCATTGCCTTCTCTTTACGCGAGACTAAGGTCTGTCTCAAAATCTTGCATGAGGCTAAGCCCTACCTCCCACATTTGCATAAGGCTAAGCATTGCCTTCTCTTTGCACGAGATTAAGCCTTGTCTCAAATCTTGCATGAGGCTAAGCCCTGCCTCCATATTTGCATAAGGCTAAGCATTGCATTCTCTTTGCATGAGACTAAGCTCTGTCTCAATCTTGCATGAGGCTAGTCCCTGCCTCCATATTTGCATAAGGCTAAGAATTTCCTTCTCTTTGTATGAGACTTGGCTCTGTCTCAATCTTGCATGAGGCTAAGCCCTCCCTCCATATTTGCATAAGGCTAAGCATTGCCTTATCTTTGCATGATACTAAGCTCTGTCTCAAACCTTGCATGAGGCTAAGCCCTGCCTCCCACATTTGCATAAGGCTAAGCATTGCCTTCTCTTTGCACGAGACTAAGCCTTGTCTCAAATCTTGCATGAGGCTAAGCCCTACCCCCATATTTGCATAAGTCTAAGCATTGCCTTATCTTTGCATGAGACTAAGATCTATCTCAATCTTGCATGATGCTAAGCCCTACCTCCATTTGTGCATAAGGCTAAGCATTGCCTTCTCTTTGCATGAGACTAAGCTCTGTCTCAATCTTGTATGAGGCTAAGCCCTGCCTCCATATTTGCATAAGGCTAAGCATTTCCTTCTCTTTGTATGAGACTAAGCTCTGTCTCAATATTGCATGAGGCTAAGCCCTGCCTTCATATTTGCATAAGGCTAAGCATTGCCTTCTCTTTGCATGATACTAAGTTCTGTCTCAAACCTTGCATGAGGCTAAGCCCTGCCTCCCACATTTGCATAAGGCTAAGCATTGCCTTCTCTTTGCATGAGACTAAGCTCTGTCTCAATCTTGCATGAGGCTAAGCCTTTCCTCCCTATTCGCATATGGCTAACATTGCATTCTCATAAGATTAAGCTTGGTCACCTCTGCGTAATTGTTGCTCTATTCTAGAATTTACATTATCTTCTTTCCTCGGGGCTAAGCTCTGCCCCCAAAACTCTGTGCAAGACTAAGCTCTATCTTGTTGTCAACTTTGGTATCATTTCTCTAGATTTCATGGGCTGATGTATAGCCAATTTGTCCAAAGGCGTCATAGTCTGAAGGCATCATCCTCATAGCTTGAAGACACCATGCCATGGCCTGAGGATCCCTCAAACTTGCATCATTATTCAAAGGCGTCATGGTTCAGAGGCACCATTCTCATGGCCTGAGAATATCATTTCATGGCCTGCGAATCTCCTATCTCATAATTCATGGCCCAGGATATCATAGTCTAAGGACATCATCTACACTGTCCAAAGACTATCTTTCATGGTCCAAAGGGAATTTGCGTCACGTTTAAATTCTCGCAGTCACCTATATACTTGCATGCATCGTATTTTAAGTTTCGCAGGTAATCTAGGAGGTAACCGTTCTTCAAACAGGAGCAACCTTCGCTCCGGTTTCCGCTCATACCATCTTCACTTTGCCATTATAACCGATTCCCATCAATTACCCACTTTACTTTGTGACCATTCAGATATCAGCCCTATAACACATCCGTTATACCCCAAACTCTACCCTTCACAAGAGAACCTCTACTGAAGCTAGCTACCACTCCTATAACAACTCCATCGGTTTCATTCACCGTTGGGTCCAGATTCCTATAAAACCAGGGATATGTAAGCTAGCTACCACGGCCTGATTCCTATAAAACCAGGGATATGTAGGCAGCTCAAAGACGAGGGTACGGCCTCTATTTTTCAAAACATCCCATTCGGTCAAAATCGGTCATCATTCTTACCCGAAAACTCTGTCATCCTTCTCGGGTAAAGAGGGGCAGCTGTTGATACCCAATTTTTTCCCTCATATATTAAAACATGCATGTATACTTTCAAATATTGTGCATACAATTACAAACATGCAAAAATGTTCTTACAATTTTTTCTATAATTTTTAAAGGGCATTAAATCCATTTATTTCTGCATTTTTAATTACATAAATGTTCAAAACTATCTCTCATATTAGTTTATAATGATTTAATCATCTAAATTCATCATTTATGCTCATATAAGTGTTCAAATATTTCAATTGCATTTTTTACAATTACATTTGCATTTTTAAAACTATAATTGCATATTTTTGCAATAATGGCCCACATATATGCATAACTACATTATCTATATAGGAAATGAATTTTTATATTTTTGTTATATTAATTAATTAATTTAAATCATCTTCACGCACGAAAATTATTTTTTATCATTTAATTAGCTATTTTTAAAATTATTTTATTTAGTAAATTGGGTATTTAACAAATAGCCCCTAATTATACCCAAAATCGGACCTTCCCCCAGCCCAATTTAATTTAATTGAAGCCCAAACCACCCCAGCCCAAAACCTAAAGACTTCTTCCCGACCCAAACCCCTCATAATCTTGGCCGCTGATCTCAGAGATCAACGGCCCTCATTCCCCCTTTCCTTCTTTATTCTGAACGACCCCTAACCCTAGCCATTTGTTACACCCCGCCGCCCTTGAATCCCTCATCTCCTCTTTTCTCTCTGAGACTAACCCTAACCCTAGCACCGTCACCTAAATCTACCCTAAATCCCTTCGATTCTTACCTATTCCATGGGATTCCCTGGTAATTTGAGGCCCCTACCGGCCTCTTACCTCTTTTGTTTGTTCAATTTTGTTGTTTCATGAAGGGATCTCGAAGGGATCTCGAAGAGATCCAACCCAGATTTTGTTCAAAAATCGTTTAAGGGTCTACCTATGGTCATCTCCATTTGTGAGTACTATTATCTTGTGTTTATGGCTCGAATCTTTGGTTCAAAACCAGATTTTCCTTTATCTCTGTCACTTTCTCAGAACCCTCATCTCTTACACTTTGAATCTGTTCAGATGTGAAACGTTTTCGAGTTTATACGGTAGTTTTCTATAAATTTTTTCTGTTCTCTTTATCATCGACTGACTTTTAATGTTCCTCCAAATTAGGGTTTTGAATCTTTGTTATTTGCTGTGGATCCAAAGTGGTTTCGAGTTTCTATAGCATTTTTCTTTAAAGGTTTTCTTCTTTCCTTACTATTAATCGACCCTAATATTTTTTAAGAACTAGGATTTCACTTCATTTTGTTTCTGCAAAACTTTTTCTAAAAGTTTCTATGTGTTTGATTATCTTTTTCTACTGATTCTTTCATGACTATATTACAGTCTTTAGTTTGTTTTATTATCTCATTATTCACTTCCATATTTGCCCTTTATTCTTTGAGTAATTGATTGATTATCTGACTGTCTAGGGTTCGAAATTTGCTTTGTTTTGCTAAGATGATTTCTCCCTGTAATTTCTGCCTACTTTCCTTATTTTGGAACTCCCGATTGACACTACTTGCCTTAATTACTCTTACTAAGCTTAATTTAGGGGAATTGATTGTTTTACTAACCCCGGATGATCACTAATTTACCTATTTACCTTTTTTGTGTGACTAATTGTCCTTGCTACTGGGCGGAGTTTAGTGTTCTGACTCTAATTGATTACCTACCTTATTTGGACCCCAATTCCGAGTTATTTTTGGATACAATCCCATGATTTTTTGCCTATTGATTAGCCCTGTCATGCATAATTGATGGACTGATCGCTTTCTTTGACTTATTTGCAAACCTTCAAACTGCTTTACCTTATTTACTCTACTCTACTGAATTCTATATAAGCCTCATTCTTTTTCTTTAACACACACGCACACAGACATAGAAAAGTACTCAAAGTTCTTGTTCTCTCCCTCTATCACAATATTCTTCTCTTTGTTGTTACATTGTCTAGCCGGCTGGAAGCCAAGGCTAGACCTGTGGACCCTGTTTGCTTCACTCTTCTATTGCTATCTCTTAACTGGTATGCTTCCACCACTGCTATTCAATTAAACATATGTGTTTCCTTATAATCAGCATGTCTTTCTTCTATTTAATCAAACCTATGTGTTTCCCTACCCAGCATGTTTACTACTATTCAATTTAACCATGTGCCCTGTTATCAGCATGTCTACTTTATCTCATTAGATCCATGTGCTTCATGTTTATTGTTCCTAACCAGCATGTTTACTGCTATTCAATTAAACTATATGTCTTGTTATCAGCATGTCTACTTCTATTTAACCTATGTGTTCAGCCTGTCTACTTATGTTTAATTAAACCTATGTGTTTCCTGCTTTCAGCATGCCTACATGTCTGTTTATATGTAAATTAGACCTATGTCTATTTGTTTCTCGATGTAACGACCCGGCCGGTCGTTTTTGGAATTTACGCCCCGATCCCCCATTAACTGCTTCCCCTAAGTTCATTTCTAGAAAGGAGAAGGGGAGCTCAAACAAGGTTCAAAGATCCCCTCCCCAAAGTATGGTTTCTGCTATTTTGGTTTGCCGGGAGGTTCGGTGTTAGGATTCGGAGTGTTTTGGGGACACTTAGTCCCTAAATGAGAGCTTAAGTGTTGAAAAATGGTATGTAGTTGGAACAGTGTGAAGAGGACCTCGAAATGGAAATCCGATGGTTCCGTTAGCTCCGTTAGGTGATTCCGGGGTTGGGAGCGTGTTTGGAATGTATTTTGGAAGTCCGTAGCTCATTTAGGCTTGAAATGCCGAAATTTGTATTTTTGAAGTTTCGGTTCGATAGCGAGTTTTTGATCCGAGGGTCGGAATGGAATTCCGAAGGTTGCAGTAGCTCCGTCATGTCATTTGGGATGTGTGTGCAAAATTTTAGGTCATTCGGACGTGTTTTGGTTAGGTTTTTGATCGAAATCGTATTTGGAAGAAATTTGAAGTTCTTAGGCTTGAATCTTTGATTGAATCGGTTTCCGGTGTTGTTTTAGGTGTTTTAAGGATTTGTACAAGTTCGAATAAGGTATTAGGTGGTATTGGTGCTTTTGGTTGAGGTCCCGGGGGCCTCGGGATGATTTCGGGTGGTTAACGGAGAAAATTTTCAAGTGTTGCAGCAGCTGGTATTTTTCTTTCTGGTATTTTCGCTTCTGCGGCCTGGGAACCGCAGAAGCGGAGTCGCAGAAGCAGCCTTGGACGTCGCAGAAGCGACTTTTGTTCACCCTCCAGGAAACCGCAGAAGCGGATCCGCTTCTACGAGATGGGAACCGCAGGAGCGGAAGCTGGGATTTTTAAAGGGAGCCGCAGAAGCGGACAGTGCTTCGCATAGGCGGGACCGCAGATGCGGTCCCTAGACCACAGAAGCGGTATTCACTGTTCAGATATAGCAATTTCGAGGGTTTAATTTCATAAGTTTGAAAAGTCGATTGAGAGCTCGGGAGAAGGGGATTTTGAGTGGGTTTTGAGGAGAAAATCATTGGGTAACGTTTCTTTGATCCCTTTTTGTTATATTTCATCGTTATATAGTTAAATACATCATGGGAATTCGAATTTTGGACCAAAAATTGGATAATTTGGGGTAAAACTTCATTGGCTAGACTATTGAGTTTTGAGTGGGCATTTTACCTCCAATTTGGGAGAATTTTATATGGTTAGAGTCGTGAGAGTACGAGGGTTCTAAAAACGTGAAAATTATTCGATCCCGAGACGTTGGCTTGAGGGTCGTTTTGGTCATTTTATCTATTTTCGCGCCCTAGCTTTAATTTTAATAGCGGAATCAGTTGTTTGCAATATTATTTACGATATGTAATTGAATAGAATAGATTTGGGCCATTTGGAGTCTGATACTCGTGGCAAAGGCGTGGTTTCTATTGAAATCGAGCCGGTTCGAGGTAAGTGGCTTGTCTAACCTTGTGTGGGGGACTTTTCCCCTTAGGATTGTTTTCTTGATATTTGAGTGCCTTGTACGTGAGGTGACAAGCACGTAGTTGAGCTGATTGATGAAAATCTGGTTTTCACTTAAGTTGTTGATATTTAGCTTTCTTTCCTACTTTCCTTACCCTACTTGAAATTATACTTTTGCTAGATTTGGAAAGCATGTTTAGCTGACTTAAATGCCTAATTGCTTAAGTTGTTTGACTGTACTACGTGAAGCATGCTAGGCTAATTCTATCTGTTGCTCTGTCTTTCGTACTTTATCCCTTGGTTTGTTTCTGGCTGTGGTTGCGCATTTACATTGGGACTACGGATGTGGGATTCCGGTAGCTCCCCCCCCCTATTTGTTTACTTTGGGACTACAGGTTCGATTCCCGGTAGATCCCCCCTGCACTTTTACTTTGGGGCTGCGGGTTAGATTCCCGATAGACCCCCCAGCATTTTTATGGTTGGACTACGGGACGGTATCCCGGAAGATCATTCGGTTTGGTATATGAGTTGGACTACGGGACGGTATCCCGGGAGATCCACTGGACAGTTGAAGAAAGGGCTACAGGACGCTATCCTGGGAGACCCTCATTGTTATCATTGGTATTGAGTTGTATTTACTCTGTGTTTGCTCTGTCCTTTTGTGGTTGTTATTGTCTCGTTGACCTGCCTTATTTCACTGCTGTATTTATTATTTCTGTCAGATTATCATACTGTTAATTATTGTTATTACTATATTTTGTCTCAGTATGGCCCTGACCTTCCTCGTCACTACCCAATCGAGGTTAGGCTTGGCACTTACTGAGTATCGCTGTGGTGTACTCATGCCCTTCCTGCGCATGTTTTTCATGTGCAGATCATCCAGGTACCTTTACTCAGGCACACTACCCTGGAGGTGAGGAGCTATTCAGAGACTTCGAGGTATGTCTGCCGCGTCCGCAGACCAGGAGTCTCTACTCTATTCCGGCTTTAGCAGATAGTTCTTTTCTTTCCTTCATGTTGTCTAGACGTTCTGGTGTAGAGCTGATTACTATATTCTATTAGCTTGTGTTTTCCCGTGAGTTTCCGGGTTTTGGGATTTAGTTGTAGACATCCGCATATTTTTGAGTTGTATAGGCCGAGTTGCCTTATTTATAGTTGTTATTTTTGTATGATCAGTTTTATTTATTATTCCGCAAAATGTTAACCTGTTATTCCGCACTGTTAGGCTTACCTAGTTGTAGGAACTAGGTGCCATCACGACATGTTCATGGAGGGTGAACTGGGGTCGTGACAAGTTGGTATCAGAGCTCTAGGTTCATAGGAGTCA